>NW_011967183.1:211664-228657 GCF_000949405.1 Vollenhovia emeryi | reverse complement strand
CCGGTAACGCGATATCGCTATTAGAAGTCTCACGTTGATCCCACTTTCGGCCGCCGACGAAAGTGAATCCCGAAGACCGCAAAGATTCCCCGTCATCATCATCGACACCTTAATAACTATCACCGCTTGTAGACGCTCTCCCGTTTATACTCGGGTGTGTCTCCGTACGCGCGCACGCACACGTGCGCAACGCGTACGGACACGTGCACGCGTTGCTCTCGAAAGATATTCGCCAGTCATCGCCGGCAACGAGCCGAAAACGCGGCGGGCTTCTTGTTTGCCTATTTCCCCCCCCGGTAAGTTTGCCTTTCCATTCTTCGTCCTCCCTTTCACTCGTCATCTATCACTAATTTCAATTAGTATAAAGACGAGCTAAGAGGTGAGTAAGCTGCGCCTCTCACGCGGTCCGACGGTGCGGGCCGAGGTATCGTTTCGTAGGCGGGATTGTCCTTTTATTTCCCGCCGCGTCCGCGCCCCGAGATGCGCGGCGTATATCGTGGGGAGATTACGTAAACTACCGCTGCTACAACACCTACGTACACGCTAACAATGAGATTATCCTGGGTTATCCCGTCGGAAGCTGTAACCAAGACACGACAAACCTATTTCGGGATCCTCGAAACCGCCCGAGTCCGCTACATAACTTTAAGAGCAGTACACGCATCCAAATTACGGCGTGAGATACGCCATCCTTTTTACGCGCGGGACCACGCGTGTCCTCCGAGTATCGCGCGCGCGCACAGCCGACGCCCGGACGCGAGTCTGTCTCATTAAGCTTTGTGCGAAATCGCGATGAAAGCGGCGCAAAACGCTCGACACGCAGATTTCTCTCCCTCTGTCTCTCTCCTCGATAAATTTCCCCGGTTTCCACCGATCTCGATCCTCCGGATCTCCGATCGGCTGGGTGCTCAGGTGCGCCGCGCGAATACACGGATTATCGGCGACTCGGGTTAAATTTATGGATTTTCATTGGGACTTCTTTCAGGCGCGTTAACGGTCGTTGTCGTCGTCGTCGTTAATTCCGCGTTACGGTATGTATCGGCGATTGCCGGGCACTTTATAGGCGCGTTCTCACACGCACGCGGGGGGGGGGACACACTCGAGAGGAAACACGTGGACGTGGGTGAGCCGGACACGCCAGATGCGGCGCGCCCACGCGGTGAAAGTAGCGATAATTGATTCCGTGCTCTTAAGATATCTCACGAAGATCCTGCGACCGAGATTAACCGAGAGAGAATCGTCCGGGTACGGTCCCTCCCCCTCCTCCCCCCCGCTCCCTCGACGAGCACCGAATCGCGCGGATGCGTGTAAACGCTTGTTTATACGACGGCGGCGTAAATTAAATGTAAGAATTACCTCGTGCGACGGAGGGTGAGGGGAGGATCGACGTGTCGCTCGCGAATGGTGACCGATTGGGTAAGTACCGTGGGTGGAATCGTGACACGCGACATATGGTGCGCGCGAGACAGAAAGAGAGAGAGAGAGGGAGGGAGAAGAGGAAAGGCGTATGAATATCGCCAGGTATATCTGTTATTACTGTCGCCGATATTGTCATAACGATGGAAAAGGTATCCCGAATGTAATGGTGAATTCTGGTTTCATAGACCAAGTTTTTTTCCCCATCGGGATTTGCTTTAAAACACGTGATAAAACGCGCTTTATACACTGCCGGCGATAGTACATAAACGTATGAAATATCGAGCTTCGAAAAATATTGCACCATCGAGAGTAACGGTCGGCGGTACGTTTAGGATATTGTGGATTCGAGCAGAAAGAGAAAGGGACGGAAGATGAGGCTATTTACGAGCGAAATAATACAACCGGTGGAGAGCTTTCTCTCTATCTCTCCTGTATTCCCGCTGAGCGCGATAACCTAATTGAGTCGATTCTAATCGCTCGATCGATTTATAGCGACGAAATGCGGACGCGCTGCAATGTTTAGCAATAATTAACAATGAGGAAAGTGATTTCGCTATCAGGCCGCGTCAAGCAAATGCTTTTATTAAGACGCATTAGCCTGTTTGCCGCAGAGCACTCGCGGCGCCGCGTGTCCTGCAGCGGAGAAATACGGTTACGGAGAAGGGTGTGGGACGGCGATGGCCCGCTATGAGATGCCGTAATGATACCATTCGCTGCGGCCCGCTGTTAGTATTTGACATTACGGCACGATAATGCGGCCGTACGTCCTCGTAGGCAAATGGATCTTGACGAGGAAGCAGCCAGCCTGTCATCTGATAAACGCTGCGTATACGGTCGCTCCGCGTGACGAAGTCGTGCGCGCTCCGCTGCTACGCGCGGTAATTCATAAGTGAACGACGAAAGAAGATCGGAGGGGTCGCCTAACCCGCGGTCCCGCGGAATTACGTCACATACGCGCCCGCTACTCCATTCCCCCTCGAATACGATCTTTCGCGTCCCGCGCAGAGAATCGTCGCGGCGCGGCGTCGCGTCGGGTGAACGTGCTAGCCTGGCGGAGAGTCGCTTTCGTTAAGAAGGGATGTGCGTGAGCGGCGGCGGGCAGGGCTGCTAGTGTATCCAAGGCCGATAATCCCTCCGGTGTTTTTCTTTTCCTCCTTCGTCCCCGACCCACTTACCCCGGCGTCGTAGACCCCCAACCCTCTCTACCCGTTTTATCGGGTGTCGCCGCGGGTTATCGTCGTGGTTGCTGCCAGGAAGGATGAGATAGGAGGGGGGAGAGGGGTGGTGCCAGAGGGGTGTGAGGCCGCTGCCACCTGTTGGCGGGACAACGTCTTAGCCCTCCTCGCTGCTCCTCGCAGACGTTCTTCTCCGGCTCCTGTCCCCCTCCCCCGCCCCCGTCCCTCCACGTCCTTCGCTTTCCTCTCCAGATCGCGCTTCACTCCCTCGATTTCTCCCTTTTTTCCTCGTACAACTAGTCGCCGCGGGACGGGGGATGCGTTTTTCCACGCGAGCCATGGGATGGATTTTAACCCTCCCGTTTAGAACACGGAGCCGAGCTCGGCGGAATTAATTCCGCTTGAGGCGCACGCGCGTGTTCCTGTCGCTTGAGAGAGGCACGCGAAATGTTTTGCAAAAGGATTTACCGCGAACGAGAAGTTGGACACAACATTATCGGGTGTAATTGAAATATCCCGCGATAATTAAACCACGTCTATTATGATTGACAGCGGGAGAAACGCGGCTCCCCTTCTGCAACACGAATCTGCGAGATTCCGCGTCCGTTTAAAAGTGCTCGACAATTTCGAGAAATACACTCGCGGAAGCTCACGGCGCGCGGAGCGAAAGCTTCCTTAAATGCAGCTCAGAAATCGAAAAACTTTTGAACAGAAGCGCGCACAAAGCTGGCGGACTAAACAAACAATAAATTTCAACGAGCAGAACGAGAGTTTTCGATTTCTCCACTTCGGAGGTCTCCTTTTAGCGGAGGACAAAGGGTCGTTTGTTGGGCCCAACCTTACAAAGGGCCCCATTGGTCCCGTGCACTCCAGCACGACAAGGGCTACGAGATTTCTTTCTCTTCGCCTAACCAAGCGTTTATGTATGGCATTCCTCAGTTTGTTGAGTGTAATAATATAATGTACGTTTTATAAAAAATTACTTCTCGCACGCCGTTGCAAAATTATCGCGTTATCGCAGACGGCATGTAAATTTCCAATTTATTATCGCGTTAACAAACATGCGACGCAATTTCCAAGACTTGCCGCGAAAGTGAGAAACACGTAGGGCGTTTTATTTACGCGGACTTGAATGCGCACAACCGGGCTGAGCACCACTGACGCACAGCGTTAATCGGCGCCGGCTCGCACGAAGACCCTCTGACTTTCCCGGCACAGGTGGAAAGCGGCGTTTTCGGTAAATGTCGAAGCGATCATAAAGCGCCGCTTTTCTTCGTCTACGTGCGCGGAATAGCGTCGCAGCGGCGACTCGCCAGGTCGAGTTCAAGGGTTTCGAGGTGAAAACGGGACTGTGATTCCAGGCAGAAACTGGATCGACGGGTTCCCGACTTGACGAAGCCCTCGACCTCTGACCTCCTCCTCGCGGAGCAGGTCGGCGTAAGGCTGCCACGCTCTCGCTCTCGCTCGCTACACGAACTTACAAGCGTGTGTATCGATCCTTACGGAGTTTACGTCGAAAACGTCGCGTATCTTGGCGATTCTCGCCATTTTTGGACTGCAAGGATAGATCGTTTGCGCGCAATATTATTTGCACGGATAAAACTGTATGCTTCTGGAGACGAAACAATATCGAGTGCGGATGAATATTAAATATTAAATTGGAGAAGGAGACAAGGGGTCCAGGATAAAAGTGACGCTGCGCACAACGTAATGGAACTTGCGTGTAACTTATATTACATCAGCCTCAATCAATACCACCCTCATAAACAAGACATTTGTTCCGCTTTTGCGAGCGAGTGCGCGAGACGCCGACTTCCTTCGCACAACGCTGATCCTCCCACTCTCCCCGGCAGTCGAAATTGAATACGGCGCGTATTTACGCGAGAACGTAATTTCGATTCTCTACCCCGCTCACGTTGCCTCCCTCATTTCGCCGAGAATTCATTATCCGCTTTGCCTAATGTCTCTATTTTTATCACGGAGATTTATCTCGCGCTATCTCGCCTTGCCGGGCCGAAATTCGGAGATCCCTAATGGAATCGTCAAAACTCGCGAGACACGACGACTGTTAAAGTGCGCGAACGATCTAGTTTCTAACTGTGCACGTAGAGGGGGTGTATACCGATACCGTATACGCGGATTCCCCGGGAGCTCCGGAGCATATCGGTAAGTTCCAGGTCCTCTTATTGTCCTCGGCGCGCGGTACACGCTCCTGCAGGTTGGCCAGGAAAATTCGCAAGCTCTCCCTATTTCGACGGAGCGCATTGGTCCATGGCGGAGTGCTCGTCTCCCGCTCCCGCAAGAAGGACGGACAGATCCAAATTGAAATGTAATGTATCCCCCTCCCCAGCCCGTGCCCGTCCTCGTCCGCCGCCCTCTCTCGCTCCTCCACCCTCGGCCGCGCGACTCCCCTCGATCGAAGATGGCTCACGAGGCCGCCGCGAGGGTGCGGCGGGGCGATTGCGGTGGGTGGGTAGCGCCGGTATAAGTGTAGGTGATTTACTGCTTCGAGCTTAATGGAGGCTGTTTACTGCTAATTAAAACGAAGCTCCGTCCATACCGCCCTGAAGCCCCCGTCGAGGACCGATTCCACGGTTTCGTGCATTTCGCGACCTACGGGGACTGTAGACGGCGACGCGGGGCGACGGGGCGACGGGTGACACGCTCACGGGGGTGGCTTGCGTGGGATAATGGCGCGGCCGATATAAATACGCGACCTCAGGGGGAGAAGTAGACGGATAACGGATGGATATGTTTTATTAACCTTCGGGGTTGAATGACATTGTGCCCGCGCGGACGATACAGATATGTGCGTAGAATAAATCGAAAGGGGCAATTATGACGTAGGACAGGCTAATTCGAGAGTAACGTCCATTTCGAGAGACGGAACTGCACGTCTAAATGGGTGTGTTATTTTATACTGTCTAAACGATGTATCGTTAATAACGAGGGCAGCCCGTTTGATTGTCGCGGTAGACGCGTAATAAATGTGAAAAACTTGAATCTACAATGCGCATCGGAGCAGTAAGACTCGCGGCCTAAGAATGGAACAAGGGACTTTTTTTCGCGATACAAAGCGGAGGCCCTGGCCAGTTTGAGCGACGTAATTAGCCCGATCCCCCATAAAATCGGCGAGTTACACCCTCCTTCACTCGCATAGGGTGGAAAATGCGCGCCAGTCCTCCCCTCGGACGATAAACAATCGTTTGAGAAGCAAAGTTACTCCAATTAGCGGCGGGGGCTCCAAATAATACTCGCCTATATTCCTCCCTACCTTCCCCTCTACCTGTCTTTGTATTTATAACGTAATCTCTTCCAATAAGAGCAATCCCGCTCTCCTTTTCCTCGTTCCTTGCCTCTGCCCAATTAAACTGCACTGCGTTGCAGCGAGCGTGCATACCGCGTATCAATATCAATTATCCGGCGAGTGACACGCCAGGACCGATTAAAAGAACGGCGAGAGAGAGGGAGGAGCAGAGAGAAGAGGAGGAGAAGAAGCAAAGAGGCAAAGAGGAGGTGGAGGAAGAGATGCGTAGATATAATGGGAAAGGAGGCTGTTAGGCTTAACGAGCGGTTTCGGCGAGAGTTCGTTGATATCGCGTAATACTGAGTCAGCGCAAACAATGAGAAAGTTGCATCAGAAATTTATCACCACGCGTGGCACGTGGAGCAATTTCAGGTAAAATCGCGGTAAAAATCCGCTATCTGTTGGAGAGCACGGGAGAAATTAACGCGGTGCATTTATCAAAATTGTGAAAGAAAGGAACGACACGACTCCCGCGATGCCTCCACAACTTTATCAACGCAAAACTCTACTGTTACGTTGCAGTCTAGGGTGACTTTGACAGCTTGGCAAACAATTGCAGCTGCAAAGTGGAGCCGAGATGCAACAGCGGCTCGAAAGAACGCGATAAATTGCCGGAAAGCTTCGTCCAATTCCCGGGACGAAACACTAAGCAGATGGATTATGTTAAAGAGGTTGAAGAGTGGGATAAACAAACAAAACGCGGACGGTGGTGCGAAGGGAACCAAGCGAAGACGTCAATACAGAAGAACGCGCTCGAGCAGCAGCGAGGATCGGGCTTAAGAATGGTAGAACAACCAGGCGAAGGAGGAGGACGGACGGGAAGGGGGACAGCCGGCGAAATGGACGAGTCTTGTTGGGGGTTGAAAGGGGCGAGTGAGAGGGTAAATCTTAAATAAAGTGATATGGAGTACTTTCGTATAAAAGCTCCATTTCCAGTACTACTTTAGCGAATACCATCTACGCGCGCTCTTTCTCTTATGTAGAACTTTCGCAGGGATTTCGTTCTCGCGGTGAGAGCGACTGCCAGTCGTCCGGAGGACTTATCATTTGCGATTTCCCTCAATTATCGATCCTCCACCTCCGGGATATGTCTCGTAAGCGTGGTCGGTCGAGTGCGAATGTACGTCCAGGCGCGGGTGTTATTTTCGTCCCTTTCGCGCCGATGCCTCTCGTCTGAATTCTAAATTCCCGCGGCAAGCCGTGAAAGAATACGAGAGGAACCACGGGTACATAAATTCTCGATTTATCCGAATGAAATTACCTCGGCTGCGCGAACGAATAGCATCGCGACTCCCTATCACCCGGCGAGCGTTAAGTGGCGTGAATTCGGCAGGGCCTCAATGGGACTCGAATAAATTTAATGGCAGGGCTCGGCGTTGCGGCTGGAGAGGCCCGAAGGCCCTCGCTAGGCGAGCAGGTGGTCGGCATGGTGGGGGAGGAACGACCAGATCGACCGGTTTACATGGCTGGAGATCCGAGAACGCCTTTTACTCCCCCTCTCCCCCTTGACGGGGACGCCAAGTGTCGGTGGGGCCGAGGGGGGGGGGGGGGCGTTCGTGTACACACGCGCGCGGCGTTCGCTCGCGCGCACGGAGGATGGAGGCAGCAAAGGGTAAAATGCGAGGATTTAAGAAATGGACGGTGATCTTAGCGTGTGGTCTTTATAGAATCCTTGAACCTAAGCACCTGCCTCGATATACGTGTGCGGCACCGCGTGCATGTGCGTACGCACACGCCCGCGTCGACGCGATACACAGCCGGATTGAATATATCCCTCTGAAAATGCTGTCGCGAGCAAATTTGTAAATCACGTTCGATTATCCCCCACCCCCCGCGATATCGTCGCGGTAACGAGCGATTTGACGCGTCGCGCCCTCGTAATTAAAAAAGAAAATGTTATTGCAAAAACTTTCTTTTCTTTCCTGCGGAAATTTTCGCGTCTCGGTACAGCCAGCCAGCACTTTCCTCCTCCGGGCTCGAGTTTAATTTAATGTCCAAATAAGTCACGCGTGAAAAATGGCAGCGCGGCTTATTGTTAATTTCGATCCGACAATGGGCGATCTCGTAGGAAGCCACGTCTAAAGGCCGTTACACAAAAGGAAGGAAAGGGAGACGGAGAGCGCGCGCGCGGGCGCGCTCGCGCACGCGGGGGCCGGGGTACTCTTAAAAGGTGTTGTTAAAACCACCCTGCGCCGTGTAAGACATTTCGCGTCGGCACCTTTAATTAAAGCCATAAATCAATGTCAATTAACCTGGTCACGGGCCGACGCGCAATTAATTATAATTAACAATTAATAATACAATAATTAGTCGCCGGGCAGAAAGTTTCGCGAGTCACCGCGCGCGGGACGGCGCGCAGCTTTCCGAAATATAATATAATAGCGATCTCTAATGAATTCGTCCTCGAGCCTGCCGCCTTTATTAAAACGCGCGTCTCGGATCTTAAGCCGGTTCCGAGACATTTTATTAAAAGCAACGGAGCATCCCGGCGGCCATCGTACCCAAACGCGAGGCGACCTTTTGAACCCTTCGAGCGTTCCTCCTTCGTGCTGTAGCCTGCAGCACGTACACGGCACACATCTGATTTAGCTTATTTCTCTGTAATTCTGGCACGCGGACGGACCAGACCCCCCCCGCTTGGCCCCACCGGTCGAAATCAATGGGGCACGGTGCAAATTCGAGTTTTGCGAAGTAAAATAATTTTCCGCGACAAACATTTTCTAATTTCGCGCGTCCTCATTGTCCCCGCGTAATTGCTATTACATTTCGGCGTTCTACCATTTTGAATTTTACTCAATTCAGTCGTCATTTCCGGCTCCAATCAGCCATTAGTCAATCAATCCTTTTATCCTACGCCGTAGCGGGATGAACGCCCCCGTGCCAGGGGTACACAGAGGCAGACGAATCGCGTTATTTCCCGCACAATTTCGCCACCACCGGAAGGTGTCGGTAAATCAGCGGCTTAATGAATTCGCCCCTTTCCCCGCGCACAGCGTTCGGGGAAGCCCCACGGGATTTACTCTCCTGGTTATCTTTACGAGTCGCAGAGATACGCCTCTCTTGTCTCACTTGTCCTACAGGCGGGGCGGCGCTGCGGAGGGGTGGGTGGTGGTTGCGGACCGGCGCGGGCCAGGAAGTTGTCGCTAAATCTCCGCTGACATCTGACTGGCACGCTCCCGAGACGGGACGCGCTACCCGTTATGATTGTTAAGCCGTGCCGCCGCAGACTTGTGCACGCGTGCGGTAATGCGACGGCGATTTAATCCCCGGGTGTAACCGCGTCGCGAGAGAAATCGTATCGCGGCACTTCGGAAGTAACGAGGAGGACGTTCTTTCCGCACTCGCGGCGCGTACCCGGCCTTTGTTGTAATACTACGATAATGGGATCGCTCGACGACGCGGCTCTCCCGCGCGGATGCCAATTGCCGGTTGCTTCTACGTGATCGAGGGGGACGTGCGTGTCGCTGCGACTGCAATTCATTAATATAAATTCTACATCCAACTGAAACAAGGCGCAGTGAAACATTTGGTTTTTACGACGGTTTTTTACGTCTCGCGGCTGCAGCGCCGGGAGGGTTAAACTTCGTCTTCGCCGACATTGTCGTCTTCCATCATACTGTAATGACACTTTTACACTTCGGATAATGTCGCTGCAAAGGCACTCACAATGTGACCGCGGAGAGCGCAAAAACGAGTGCGCGCGCGGGCGAGCGTACGTCCGGGGGCGAAAGGGGGGGGAGGGGGAGGGGAGGGGATAGTAGCTACGTGTGTATAGGTGCGTATAGAAAAACGGAGGAGCGGAGAAAGAAAAACAGTCGAAAAAGGAGCGGCGCGTTGGCGGAACAAAAAGGAACTAAACTCATTTCCGAGGCATTAACCAATTACTTTTTGCGAAAGGGTGTCGGTTACCTTCAACTTTCTACCCGTTCCCCCCCGCTCACCCCTTCCCACTATCTCTTTGCCTCAGAGGCTGCTGCTGCTGCTGCTGCACCCCCGCCGCGGCCCCGGTCCGGCCCCCCCCCTCTCTCACCCCCGCCGTTCGTTAACCAACTCGTCGACCGGGCGAATTAATGAAGAAAAATATAAAGCGGTTGATACATAGGGACCACCCGGTTACAAGGAGGTGGTAGCGTATCGGCAAAGAGCGAGCGACAAAAATTCCCAATTCCACCCCTCGGTGCGCGCCGGTGATACGTTAAAGGAAATACGGGATGAAACGGGTTCGCGCGGCGAATGTAGCCTCCCCCCCGCTCCTTCTCTCTTGCTCCGTCGTCATTCGCGTAACGAAAAACGAAAAAAAAAAACAACTCGCAGCGAGATCCGTCGAGATAAGTGGCAACAATCCATAGAATAGAATAATCGACATTAATGGATGAATCCCGAATGTGAGCGAGCTGCCGCATTCACGCTCAATCTGCCGCGCGCTTAATTGCTATTAGGGATGCAGCGAGAGTATTCGGCAACTATTTGGTATTCGGCGTATTCGACAAATTTGCCCAATATTCGATGTGGCCGCATAGTTAATACTATTTAGCGTGCTCGTATTCCTTAGCTGGTGGCTGTAACGTAATGCTGCCTTAAAGACGGGAATTAATCCGCCGAGGGCCCGTGTCCTGGAAAAATGCAGGATAATCTGGGCGCTTCTTGCACGAGCGTTCAACTGTACACGGTATAGAGTCGTCAGACTCGGCGATCGCACCGTTTATCTTAGATCGCATGATCAACCAGCTGGATGTCTTTGGGTGATACCGGGGCGACTGGATACCGGGTATTACGCGCTCACGCACTCCAATAGGTGTAATACGATTACTAGACGTGCGACCAGCGCAATGCGTGGCGTTTCGCGCATTTCGTTCCGCGCTTCGGAAGATACTGACAGATATTTCCTATATTCAAGGCAGGAATGCGCTACATTCCCTGGTTTATTACATCGCACGAATGAATATAAATACGAAAAAATCTCACGTAACGGACTCGGCGAACGGTCAAAATAGCGTCCTGCCACTCTTTTTTTTTGATGGGCGAGGTTGAAGTCGCGAGTTAAAGAAGCATTTGGATACGGGGACAATTTGGGGGAAACGCACGACCGAGCGTAATTGATCGCGCGCAGACGACGCAATTACAATCGCCGTCGCTCGTAAAGGAGCCTCAGTCAGCCATCCGGCAATATAGAGGCCGGGCAACCGGATCTAATATCTTACGGGTAGGAGGATGCGCACATATCATATTGTTAATCTCAAAACCGCGTCTATAAGAATCCACTTAATGAAATTTCCCCCGCACGACGGCCGCGCAATTGGTCGGCTCCAGGGGAAAGCCCCGGTTCCTCGTGTCCCCCGTGCCTGCACGCCGGTGGCATTGTGGAGCAATTAATAATGTCATATTGCACCCCCTCGGCGCCACCCCTAACCCCTCGCGCACCGCCCCTCCGTAGCAGCGTCTCCGACTAAACGCTCACGGTACCACCGCTGTACCACCACCGTACCATCGACACTACCACCAACCCTTGGCGCACGGTACATCGCCCTTAGCACCGAGGGTTGCGTAGGCACCTGTCAGGGCCGCGACGCGGTCTCTTACAACCCTGAACAAATTTCGCTGAAATTAACGGAGCTCTAACGGCGTTCGTTACGTCAGATTCAAATTTTATTAACGATGACGCATCGAAAACGCAAGATCCCGCTAACGCGCGAGGGCGCGATGAGCACGGAACGTGAAGCGACGGAGTTGAAAATTTTGTAAATTCAAAAATTTCAGCACGCTAACAAATACAGCTGTATTACAACTCAATGGCTTAAGAATGAAGAAAAACTAAGGTGAACGATTTTGCGAACCAGAGAGACTATACAATTTACGAATGAAGAAGAAACGAGAATCTGGATTCATAGAGGAACTTGAACGGTTTTTAAGGATCAAAGAGGTCCGAGCGCCGGACGTTGAAAGATAGTTTTTAGTGACCAAGTGGTGTGCGACGCACCCCTTGTGTCTTCGGCCCTGGCATCTACCTACCGTGCAAGAAGAGGACGGAGGGTGGGTGGAGGTTGGGCACCCTGACTGCTAGCTCGGATATAGGCTGTTGTGAATATTACATTCCCTGTGTATATAGACGGTGCGCGCTCGGGTAATGCTCCGAGGCACGAGGGCAGAGTACAATAAGACGGCGCGCGCAATTAATTTTCGGGCTTTTGCTAATTAAATTTTTGCCCGTCGCGCGTGCCGTCGGGCCCGCGTCTATTATGCCCGCCAACGCTATTGACAGTTTCCAACCTTCCCTTCTCCTCCATCGGTTCTATTCGACTGTACCAAGGATTGACAAAGGAGTTAACCGACACTTTTTCCGAGATTCTTGTCAAATAATTATGCAAAATTCAAATTTACGTAATTACGAAAATTATGCAAATGTTCCCCAATTTAATTTTGATGGCATATACACGGAATACAAAGATTACTCCGTTGAGAATTAATTCGAGTATTTTTATTCAACTTCGTACCGACTAATTACACGCTATTATATTTTAACATGGCAAATATCACGCACAAAGATCAATAGATAAGCGAGAGGAAAATCATAAATCTCTGAAAAAGAGCGCCCAATGATCCGGTCGGGCAATTACACCACCATCTTGTGTTCGTACAAGTGCCAGTAGATCCGTAGAATTCATAATGGGATTCCCCCAGGATCTCTAAAACTTCTAGGAGTCGTGTGCTACGGAGCGTGATACGGTAACGAGGGAGTTCAAGGTTAAAAGCAATGGAGACGGAACTGAGAGAGAAAAAGAGAAAGAGAGGGCCCGATCGGAGCAAAGAGCAGGAGAGAGAAAGTTGTAACGACGAGAAGGACAAAGAGAGAGATAGAGCGGCCCGACGATTTCGCATAGTAAGTGAATTACGGCGACGTAAGCCGCACGTACAATCGATATATTGACCGTAACGCGGCGTTTATAAACAATGTATATGCAACAATGCATAGTATTGTACAGTCTTTGCAGATTCATTTCAAAGCTGAATGCAATCGATTAACTCCAGTGTTGCAATCAAAATATTTTATGTCCCAAATTCTTCGTCCTCTTACAGAATGTTTAACGCTTCGTTCTTGCGTAATCGTATATTACAATTAACCAGATCCGGTATAAACGGTCTAAACCTACACTGATAGAAAAAATGGTTGCAGTTACCACAAACTCACTGTAATTTGTAGTCGTTTTGGGAGCCAACCACATTTTTATATTTCTTCCAACTACTAAGTTATGGTTGACCTAACAGTGTATTATAGTTCTCATAGATACAACATTGGTCCATGCAACTTATGATATGATTATCACAGTGCACCAAAATGTGCTTTTAATTTGGTAAAGTGTGCTATAAATATTGCAATAATATAATATTTCTTCTTACGAGAAAGTCTTATACCGCGCGTCCCTCTAGTGAGAACATTCCGAACCACTTGACTTTTGTTTACCTTGTGATTAGTAAGGTGGATGATAGAAATGTAGTTCAATTTACTGTTATTGTGATTGTATTTACTATATAAAAATAATTAACTATTCATTACCTGGATTTTTTAACAGAATAACAGTTAAAAGCTTATATTTTATAGCAAATTATTTTACTATGCAATTATAGTTTCGGACACTACATATTTTTCTATCAGTGTAGAAATCTATAGGGGTTCGCTTATAGAAACCTCTACCTACGTACCGTTCTACGCGGACAATAGTATTAGTTATTTCTATAAACGTACGAACGGAGTGTCGTGATACTCGACATAGCAAGAGTTTTGACGTGCAAGCGTGAAAGGCGCATCGCGGGTCCGCGAAGTTTCAATGGGAGGAGAAACCAGCGACGGTAAGAGCGAGCGAGAGCGGACACGCAACTATACAAAGACAATGTGTTTGTTGTCGATTAGCGGGAGGACGAGGTGAGGTTTTTACGAGAGCCTGGGACGGGCCCCGGTCCGGCGAAGCGTAGTCGTTTACAGCCGGAAAGAATCGGGGCCCGTGGCCCAAATGACCCTTACACCCTCCGCGGCCTCCCCCTTCCATCATACCATCCGCCAACCTGCACCGAGATTTACGGCAATTCGCTTTTTGCCTCCTTTAAGAGCTTTCGTATTATCTTACTGCCGCCGTTTCTGCTTCCTCCTGCGAGTAAACCTACTTTACCTCCAACCTACCACAAGTTCTCTCTCTCTCTCTCTCTCTCTCTCTCTCTCTCTCTGTCTCTTTCTTTCTTTCTCTCTCTCCTCTCGTGCCTTCACCCGACGGTATCTTCCTCCTCTTCGATACGAACGAGTATATTTGTACAAGCAAGTACGAGCGGATACAGGTGTAACGCAGACACGAATCCAATGAAACACCTGAGTCCGTAATTATTTCGGGGGGGAGGGGGGGGGAAGAGAATGGTGACGGTGAAGAGGGAGCGCGCCGCCGGGAGACTTTAATTATATCAAATTCGATTAGACCGATATATGTGTGCGCGGGTCGTAGAAAGTTTTCTCCTTACGAGATTGTCCTCGCGAGACTTTACGAAGGTCCTGCCCGCGTCTGCGAGCGCAATTTTTCAAAATAGCAAATTCCACATACCTACTTTGGCGGATGGCAGGTCGTAATACTCCTAATCTCGATAAAGAGAATCATTGTTCGCGCGCCAAGCAAAGGTCAAAGATCAAAAGTGAAAGGCTTGCATTAGACTGAACTAATTTAGGAATAAAGTATCCACTGGCATATAATGTTAGATTTGAACGATAAACGATTGCCCGATCAATTTTCAAGTCGAAGTGAAAGGCTGCAGACATTCGACCGTTTAATAACAAATCTATCTAAACGACTAATTGGATTCGGCTAATGTCGAGTGGTTTTACAGGCCTCCTGTAATTTATCGTCGAGATATGAGAACAGGAAACCTAATTAATATAACAGCTTTCTAATAATCTCCCGCGGAATTATTATGCTTCTCTAAAATGTATCTAGTATAATCAGCGTATTTGTATACGTTTCTTTTCGTTCGTACACCAACCGGAAAGATCGATAGCTGTGCAAGAATGCGATACCGTTCGACTCGCCGTCATCGTCACATTCCACGACACGCGGGAATCTCTGGCTGCGTAGAATTCTAAGATCTCCTCTGACGTCTGCTTAATTAATTACCATCCGCGGTTTTAATTAGCCGAGGCTGCTGCCAGCGCTCCCCTAGCCTCCCTCCCATCCCTACCACCCTGCCAGCTGCCCCCCTTTTCACGTCGTTCCGTCTCGGTTCTGGTCGTGGAAAATCGTGAGAGTTACGTTAGCGAGATCTCCTACAATTATACGCACGCATACGTCGCTATTTCGAACCGACCGTAACGTGTCCACACCTTCGGCACGCATCAGATGGTCGCTCTTCTTCGCATAAGTGCGCATAAATGCGTCACGTGTAGCGCACGTATTTCTTATTACATAAATCGCGATTGTGATATTTCGTCGAGCGGCAGCGCCGAAGTGTACACAATTGCATTACCGCTCGTCTATTTACAACGAACGTACAGCGCTAATGGCCGATCCAATCTTCAAAGAGACAACGTCGAATCATTGACAATCTTCTAAATATACTTGATTTACTTTCGGTACCGGCAACGTGGATTAGCACTGACGACAGTTAAATTACTTCCACTTTTAACGAGCCATGAAAAATCGATCGTCAATTTAACACTCCTTAACGAGAATTTGAGAAAGGTTGGTGAACTCGGCCATAAGAGTCGTTTGCCTCATCAAATCCCATTGAACTCGATCGAATCATTATCCGTCCTTACGTGCACCGATGTTTTCAGATTCCCCATAACACCCGATTGCTCCAAAATATTAAATTCCCTAATTTGGGCTACGTGCCAATACAATTACACTAATGCGAGACATTTGTAATTGAAGTATCAAAAATTGTACGCCGTCGAGAGAAAAGAGAGAGGCCAGGAACGAATGGGATCAAAATGTTAATTTCCCATAAGTACCCATGCAATTACTGTTTATTATTATGCGTGCTAACTGAGTTCGAAGGATTCTTAGGGCTCCGGGCGCTCCGATTCGAGAGTATTTCTTTAATTCCGCACTAGGATGGAACCGTGGGTCACATTAGTACGAAAAGAGAACGGGGATGTGAGGGAATTAAGAATATGCAGTTTCTTAAAGCGGAAGAAAGAGAGAGAGAGAGAGAAGGAGAGAGAACTCAACATCTTACAAGTTCAGATAATCTCAATGTTTTTCTGATACGTTTCTACCTCGTCATTTTCTATTCCCCATTTCAACCGACAAGAAATTTACATATCATTTAAAACGTTCCGTACCGTTATAAAATTTTAAAATATTCAATTACATCCTGTCGTCCTCGTTTATCAAATTACCTTCAACATCCATAATATCGCTAAATATGTACATTATTGTTGTTATCGTTAACATAATCGTAGCGATTGAAAGATGCGTTCCATTAATCAACTAGTTGCAATATTGACGCATCGGAATGTTAAAAATAATAAAATGTCATACATATATATATATATTTAAATAAATGTGTGTGTATGTGTGTGTCGAGAACCCTATATTTCCGCCCCTCTCTTCATCAATATACGGAGTAATATTCATAATGTAATGGAACTGCCGTAATGTAAGCTAATGCATCCTGCAATTTCTTGAAAGCACTCGAATAATTCAGCAAAGGCAATGTATTCCTAATATACTTAGAAACTCTCTGATATATTTATCTCGCAGTTAGGAATTCGCAACCGTTTTACAGCTGTCTAAATTGTCCAATATCTCTATCTCGCGTCATGTTTTAAATAAGAACAAAAACACCGCAATCAAATTAATTTCGTCAATACGCGGTCGATTATGCAAATGTCGCCATTCCGTTTTCCAACGGCCAAACAAAATCGTCGCCCACTTCGTTCCCATTTGCTATTAGCTTATTCTCATTTTAAAAAAAGACGATAAGATTCATTCAAATAATAAATACTGAAAATTATTATTCTAGAGGGGGGGGGGGGTAGAGAGAGAGAGAGAGAGAGAGAGAGAGAGAGAGAGAGAGAGAGAGAGAGAGAGAGAGAGAGAGAGAGAGAGAGAGAGAG
>NW_011967183.1:203268-206562 GCF_000949405.1 Vollenhovia emeryi | reverse complement strand
GAAAGTTAGTTTAAACAATAAATATTTTTAAGAGTCGCGCGTGTTTTGCTACTGATAAAATAACATTGCTTTTAAGAAAACATAAACAATGTCAGGAAGTTTATCGGTATTACTGCACGAGTACATAAATAGTGTCCCCATATTTTTTTACTCTTCGTTAATACCGTTATATACATAAAAAGTAAAATTGAAAAAATCGAGTCGCGCCATTAATGTTGGAAATTAACGACAGATGACAAGCGGAATGAGTATCACGAACTTGTCTAGCGCACGCGCGTGCACACACGTTCGCGGCGTGTTCACAAACACACACACGCGCACGTACGTACACCACCAACCGATATAAACTCACATACGTGAAACGGCTTTTACTTAGGCGTTCCGTTACCATACATTATCCCAGAGTGCTCTACGGGGTGACTAGATTGAGATTCGCGACAGGTGGGCCGCACGACCCCGCGCCATATGGAATTGACAAGTTTTTACGCGGTTGCCGCAGAATTGCGGGATTCAAGTGCGTCGCATATATACGTGTATGTAAAAAAAGAGAGAGAGAGAGAGAGAGACGAAAGAAACAATGAGGGGGACATCGGTATCGCGTATTCCGCATGCCTAATGGACGCGTGGGAATAAAATATTCAAGGTCTTCGACATCGAAACACGAATCGCAATGACTGTGCGTGATACGTTTGAGACAGATCGCGAGCATTCATTGGCAAGATAAAACGAAGTAGGCTTAGCCGGCCGCCTGGCGTCGAAGTTAGTTGGAATTTGTTTTTGCTCGACGCAAGTATAAATCGTTTTTAAAAATCGATGTTTCCGCGCGGCCACACAACTTTTTATAATAATACGATAATTAAAAATCGGCAACAGCGTTACTTTCGGGCTTTACTTTGTTATTACTACGGCGGACGCCTTGGTGCATTAGCTTGAATACATCCATGAATATTATCCTGTACTTCGCCGAGGACTGAGGAGGGTGTCTGGAGACGTAGCGGAGAGGGAGGTGGAGGTGGAGGTGGAGGTGGAGGAGGAGGTGGAGGAGGAGGAGGAGGAGGAGGAGGAAGAGGAGGAGGAGGAGGGCTTGCGAGGGGTCGGTCGGTATATAAGGTATAAGGTAGTCCATTAGCGTTAATATTATAAACGTTAGCTGCCCTCTGGCCATCCCCGTAACATACTCACGTGCGCCTGCGTACCTCCCTTCCCCTTCGCCCCGCCACCACGCAGTCCCTCAGCACACATTCTATCTGCGTTCACCACATATCCGCTATCTTCCTTCCACTCTCTCTATCGCGGGTGTACACTCGTCTTCCATTTCTCTCCGTCTCTCCCTCGCCTCTCGATCGCCCGCTCTCTCCGCATCTCCATCTCTTTCCCGCTGTCTTGCATATATCCCTATTTTTCACGTTCTCTCTCGCATATATGCACCCATCTCCACCCGTCCTCGTCACATCCCCGTCATTCTATCTCTCTCCGTTAAAGCGGCGGTTTCCAATGCGCACCTTCTCTATTTCCATCTTTGTTTTGTGTTCTCTCTCTCTCTCTCTCTCTCTCTCTCCCCCTCTCTCTCTCTCTGTTCCTATACTTTGCTCTCTCATTCTTGTTCCTTCTACCTACACTCGGTTATCTCCGCTTCGGTGTTCCCCATCTCCCTTCCTCGTAAATTCATTTCGTCTCTTTTCGGACTGTATCCCCTTCTTCGTCTCTCCATCTCGTAGAAATCCGCACTGTCCCTCTCTCGCTCTTGTTTACTCTTCCTTCCTCTTTCGTTCACCGCACTCCAGTTTGCCACCACGCGCACATGTGTGCGCGACGCGTACTCCCGACGAGTTACACGCACGTAGACCGACAGGCACGCACGCACGCACGCACGCACGCATGTACGCACGCACGCACGCACGCACGCTCGCACGAACGAATGTACGAACGCATACGTATGTCTCATGAAGAGTACAAATACAAGTCAATACGGGTGACTAGTACATGCAAGCGAGCGCGATCGAGTAACGCGAGTGCATCGTGTATTGTGGCAGATTTGATAGGTTCATATCGCGAATTAAGTCTTAGAAAAGCTGGACGAGCTTTGTAAAAGAAAAAATGTTTCAACTACAAACTGTTATAAAATAACAGAATTGTATGACTGGTCTACACTGCGGCTCTAATCTCCTTACCCTGTTATCGTATTTCGAGCGCTCTTCATTCACCATTCAATCTTATCTGCAATGATTACGATCACGCAGCAATAAAGTTAATTATTATGTACACGCTTCCATAAACCATTGAAAAATTGTCGGGCGGGAGGCTAATTAGAAGTGCGAAATTTGCGGACGTTGAACAGGTTTGTTAAAATATCGGCGAAACCGCGAGAGCATCGATAATAATGCGTGTTGATGGTCCATTTAGGTATTAACCTCGAGCATAATATTTATCTGTCCGCTCTAAGTAATAAATCCTCTTTGTGATTAATGTATCGAGGATTATTTCAGAAAAAGCGCTCCCTCACGCGCGGCTTCGACGTTTTTATAAGCCCGGATTTATTTTATTAATTTTCATTAATATGTATTCGACCATTAATTATGTGTACACGGGTAAAATTTATTTTTTTGCATCTCAAAGCTGTATTATAAAATTCTGTGACCGAGAAACATATCGGTCACTCGTGTAGCTGACGTTTTTAATATATATATATATATATAATAAAATCCGCCTTACATTATACTTATTTTGTTTACTGAAACTGTTATCTGCGATAGAGTCCGAAGAGTTATCAATAGGCATTCAGAAAATGTACGGCGCCACATGTTTATTAACATTATCTATAGCACGACTGCTCGTACATTTATCATAATAAACATGATGTTATCGTACAAATTCACTAATGTAATCAATTTATCGGTCGCCGATGTTTTCTCGCTATTTTCGCACAGTTATCGTAATCCCCCATATTTAATTTCGGATCGTTTTCGGCTCGATCGCCGATAAACGAAAATCTTGGTCCAAATGTCCTCGTTATCGTAGCGGTTTGAGAGGGCAGATAGGAAACGGAATCGACACGGACTTGCTCGCGCTAGCAAACGTCTCGTCGGAAAGTGGCAGTTTGCAATTAAACGACGATGTTATCGTAAAGGGCGGCCGGCTCGGTTCAGTGTGTACATGGCAGCGAATTAAAATGTAAATACTTGATTAAAGTTAATCCCGGGCAGGTGAATAAACCTGGTATACAAAGACAGAGAAAGAAATACGGCGATTTCATGGGGCGGTGCGACGGAGGAGGGAGGGAGGGAGGGGGGGGGG
>NW_011967183.1:173456-202030 GCF_000949405.1 Vollenhovia emeryi | reverse complement strand
TAGAAGGAAAGCGAGATATCCATAGTGGTCCTAAGGGGTGCTTTTTATTGCCGCTTTTTATTAGCTGAGTAGGTGTACTCCGTTCCGCCGTTGCCCCTCAACTCTACCCCCGGAGCGCCCCGAGCCACCCTTAGCCACCAACCATCCATCCTCCTCCCCCGTCCCGGTTCCTCCCTCCCCCCCGCCCGCCCCGCCCCCGCCCCTCAGCCGTCGCTTCTCGCGATCCACCGCCTGCGGAGTCGTGCTGGCGTGTGGAGCGCGTCGGAGGGTTGATTAAAACTAACGTTGCGCCAAGAATTACCCTGTGAGATTGAAAATTAAATTAATATACAAAACCCCCGCCCACCCGGGGCTAATTAGTTATATGATAGTAATTAAAAGTTAAGTATATCTTCGTGCGCGGACGTTCTAGCGTACCTCCCGTCGCTCCCGGCTGTCATCCCCAAAACGGCCGTGAGCAATCCTTTAGCCCCGAGTGGATATCGTGCTTAAAAAAAAAGAAAGAAAAAAGGAAAAAAGCGGTGTCGCTCCCGCCGACAAGTCCCTCGGATATCTTTGCGAAAGACGCGCGTCCTGTTACCGTCTGCGTACAGAGGAAAGTCCTCTAATATGAGACAGCAGGCTCCCAATACGCAGATTCGATCGCGAATCTTTCTTCGCCACGATTACACGACAAACAGAGAGGGCGATAAATTCACGGTGGCGTCAACAGACGACGCCCGTTAATTCAACAGGAACCCCGCTATCTCATATTAGGAGCCTATCTCGTAATAGGAAACTTTTCTGTAATTATTAAATCAGCTCCGGCTTCGCTTTTATAGTTTGATACAATTTAAAATTTTACATACTGGCTTACTCAACATCTTGATCTCATATTTTATTTGTCTATTGAACATATTCGTTATTTATTCTCGTTTAATCCTCGTGACTCTGACTTAGGTTTATAGCTACTTATTTATTTGTTTATTTATTGTAACGCTCTCCGTATCTCCTCTACAAGTTAGACTTTAGTCCTATTGTGGTCTTTACATCGGATGGACGTGCCTTCTAGCATATTACAGTTCTCCGAGTGACGCCCAGAGATGGGATGTCAAACTCCTGTGCCTCTTGGCTTAATATCAATGACGTAATATCGTAAGTTTTCGAAAAGAATTTTACTCCGTTCGTATTGACCTGCGTCGATTTCGTTTTGCGGTCAACGTACTTTTGATTTGCAATGTCCTGTGATTAAAACTCGTGGACTATTTTCCTTGAGAAGGACGACAACCCGTACGGTCGGATTTAAATAAAAGAAAAACCATCCGCCAGCCTAAAGTCGTCCAGCAATTCTTTTTATCGCTAACCAACTACTGGCGACTCACATTCTCTCGTTGTTATTACATTAATTTTCACGCGTTCGAATTCACTCGGAATTCGACTTCGAGACGGAGACTTTCGCGGTGCCGATATCGAACAATACGCACGCGACGTACAGAAGCTCTTTCTGCATTACTTTAATTTGCGATTTGCAAAAGTACAGAAAGCCACGTATCCATGCTTACCGTTGTCCGGTGCAATTATTGCTTTCCGCGAGACCGCGCAAATTGGTACAAACAAATGTATTTATTGTCGGATGCGGAAAAAGTAAATGGACACGCACAGATACGCGCGCAGCTGGCGCGGCATTAATTCCCATTTGTTGCGCGCTATCTTTAGACGAGCGATCGGTATCATCGAGCACCTAGTAGAGCAAAAAGACAAATTACCTGGCCGCTGCGCGATCCCGCGCGGCGCGCAACCTTGATACGATAGCGCGCGTAAACGCGCCCTAGTTCCCTGCCAAACTGAAAATAGTCGGCGAACTAATATCGCGACGTTGGAAATATTTTATACCTACATACGTTGCGCGCGGCGCACTCATATTCGAGCAACTTTCCTCGCGAGTTATAACGCGCGCTTTATATCCGCCTTCGAAAATAATTTCGCTAACCGTGATTCCTTGGGGGAGCGCGCGGCGGCGTATCGCAATAACGCCGGGGGAGGGCCGGGGGAGGGGGGGGGAGGGGAAAAAAGGTCTCCGCGACTCCGCGAAAGTCGCGAGCCGATGCGCGCGCGGCCATCGCCGCGGGGATTTAGTATCGCGCCCGTCCCGTTATTTCCCGGCGTGAAAATTTAGTCCGGCCCCCGCTTAACAATTTTCGCGGTTTGGTAATGGACCTGCAGAGAAATTCCTGATATCATCTAAATCCAGGTTAATCCGCGGAATTACAGAATTATGGAGAATTATAGACTAATACTCCTCATTTCTGATTACGCCGGCCATGAGGTTTTAATTGGTTCGATCGGCCGTTCCCGCGTATCTGTCATGAGATAGCATCATGTGAGATGTACAGTACCGTCCAGAAGTCCGTCCAACCTCGGCTGACTATATAGAGCGGTCTTTTATATGCGCGCCGTGTTTACAAATTTCTGGACGATAATGTAATCGACAAACAAGCCTTATCGCAAATGGAGCCCGTGATTTTGGGAGAAATCGGGCGGAGAAAGAGCTCGGCAGATCCGATAAATCCCGCGATAACGCGGATAAATCGCACGGAAAGGCACGTCTGTCGCGTCAATTTGCAGTTAATCTCGCATAACTAATAAAAAGCGCGTGCCAAAGAGCCCCGCAGCCTCGCGTTCGTTTAACGCGCCGCGGTGGCGTCGCGCGTTCCAGATATCCCTCGTGAAGGATTGTGAAGAAACGAAGCTGCTCTCGCGAAACCGTGCGCGATCGAATTAGCCGGAGGAGCCACGTTCGCGGTCGACTCCGTTCTGGGATAAGCTCGAGCCCCTGTCGGAAATTCGTGTTTCGCTAATTAGAATTTAAACCGGCCGGACTCTCGGATCGACAATCAGTGGCGCGACTTGTGCGTCCCCCCAGGAAGTCATGAGGGACGCGACGGCGTCTTCGCAAAGAATATTCGGGTTCGGCTCGAAAGTTGCAAACCGCTTGGCGGCGGGCCAGGGCTCACGTAACTTGTTTTGCCAAAGCTACGCGACGCTCGCCGGCCTTCGCCTTCCGCCGCAACGGCGACGTAGCCAGTCGATTTTCGAAAAAGGTTAACACCTAGTCGTCCAGATCCGACCGCGACGACCACGTGGCAGCGGTCGCGCCTGCGTGTCCCGTTCTCTCTCTCTCTCTCTCTCTTTTACTCGGAAATTTCTTCTCAGTCTTCTCGTAGCTATCGGTCGACGCGATGCTTCCGCCGTGAAAAACGTTTCTGCCTGCGTACAGCGAGCGGAGACAAGCGGAATGCGGACGAGTCGACTCGTCGAGCGAAAACACCCGCGGGAGGAGAGAATCGCAGAATTTGAGATACTGCCGAAAGATCCTGGTGGATCCAAGGGTGGCGCGTCCGGTGGAAATTAAAGACCCGCGAGAATCCAAACGTACCAGCATTTAATGATCGCGAAGGGGATTAATGGCCGAAGAATGGAAACGTGTTTAAAGATCCGAGGAGTTGGAGCACGAAACCGTAAGCTCGCACAGTTGTCACGAATTAGAACTGCGACAAACGCGTGCCACGAACTGTGTTGGACATTAAACCCCTGAGGGTTAACGCCACTCCTGTGAGTACAAACGCGGGAACTTTGGTCGAAGAACGAGAAATATTTTGATTGCTGCTGTGTAAACGAGGACTTCACACGTGGACACTAACCCTTGCCACCGACAAAGACAGACAATATAGGGACAATGTTTTCCCATTTGCAGGTAGACGGCAAGTGTCTCGGAAAAAAGAATCGTAGACGCTATAGATGCGTGCGCGCCACGCGAGCTTTACGAGGGGGGGAAAAAAAAAGGATCTCCGATCGAAAAATATGATCTCGCGTTTCCGACGGACCTTTTTGGAAACTGAAACTTATATTTGCAATGAATAGTTTAATTTTTAAACACATATTTGCCACGAAACATGAAATGTTTAACTACGGCATATGTAAATAAATGAGATTCGGATCGAATCGTATAAGAGCGATTTTTAATTTATATATATTGTACGAACAAATTTAATAAAATGTGAATTTATATTCGCGCAGAAGCGAATAATTTTTTAATTTATATTATCTGCAAAGCTTTTAATATTTAATTAATAAACGCATGAATAAGTAAAATCTGAATTCATGTGACCGGCCCATTAATTTTTCATTTATATATTTTCCAGTAAATAGAGACGGTGCTTACATTTGCAATGGATATTTTAATTTTTAAATACGTTAGAAATTTATGAATATCAGTAAAATTTATATGTGCAGTGTGCACAAGTTTTAATATATACGCAAATAAATAAAGACCGGGGAAAGGTGCAGGGAAGACGAGAGGTGTCCTTAATTCCTTATCCCTACGGTTAAACGAGCGCGACGTTTATTCATTCCGACGAGTGGTTAATCGGTCAACATCTTCCCCGGCCGCGCCGAGAGACGAATCTCGCCTAAAAGGGGTCCCAGAAGTCTTGGCGTCTGAGGTTTCATACCTACGGAACGATCGGTTTCTCCGTAACGCAATCGACAGATCGCCTACAGGAATCGGATCATCGAGTCGGGGCGAGAGTTACGCGCGCTTATCGGCTACGTCAATCTTCCACGAAGTGATAAAAAGCCAAGCTATCGCGAGCATACACACTTACCACGATCGCCGGCATGCGTAGGCTGTTGAGCGCTGATCGTACCGCTAGATCCTCGGCTAGATCGCGAACCAGCACTCTTTCTCACTTTCAGACGACGAGGACGACGATTCGACGCCGCGAGTCTCGTGGATTTCCTCACAACTCTTTCTCTCTTCCTCTATCTCTCTTCCCCTTCCCTCTCTCGCTCTCCCCCTCTCTCTCTCTCTCTCTGCTCCTCACACACGGCACACACAGGCGGTCCTCACGGCGCGCCGCGCAGCGACGCAGCGACGCGCGACGGCATCGCGAGCAGGTGTCCACGGGACGAGTCCTCGTGCCTCGCGCCCGCGAGGATCCTTCGTCCTGTCCTCCTCCTCGGGCTATCGATCTCGGGAACGCACGCACGTCGCGCTGCTCGTCGACCACCGCGAGCGCGCCCGCCAATGCTCCAGGCGTCCGCTTTCTCGGTCTCGGACGCGCGCTCCGCTCCCGAGGTTCACTCTCGATCAATGGGACGGCGCGAGTCCGTGCGCTTCTCCCGTACGGCGTCGATCCATGGAAAGATCGTGCGTGACTGATCCGCGCCTGTAATCGACGACGATCACATTATACGGGCAAAAGTCTCTCCTGTTACCTTCTAGTCGAGGTAACGCGCGAGGATCGCGACCAGTGTCCAAGACGGCTCCTCTCCGCGCCAGTGTCGTGAAACATGAGGTGGATCGCGCGATCGCTCTCGGACTCGTTGCGCTCGGACACCTTCCTCCTCCCCCCCCTCCCCCGGCTGATTTACTACGTTCTTAGATCAGCACTCGGAACTGTGCTCGCGTCGACGTCGGTGCCGGGTCGACTGAAGCGATCCCCGAATCTCTCCTCGATCGCGGACAACACATTTCGGCACTCGGAGCACACCCCCCCCTCCCCCGCGAGAGCCGGACCGACCGAAACGCGATTGGATCACTGAGAGGGAACGTAGCGCGATCGCGCGCCGAGTCGACTCTCGGACCGACACTTTGGACCGTGCTCCGAAAAGGCGAGCGGGCGCCGCGTGCACGCGGCGCGGCACGGAGAACGCGAGGGAGAGCCCGTGTGCTCTCTCTCAGCGGGGCTCGGTGTGACTCTCGCCGCGACACATTCCGCGAACTGCACTGGGACCTGGCCGCGACTTTTAATCCCGCGGACCCTCGCTCCGTCTACTCGCGCACGCGGGCGCTCAAGTCAAGGTGAACCGGAACACCGGGAAGGAGGGGGGGGGGAGGGAGACACACGAGGGGCACACGTCGCGGGGAAGCGCACCGCGCGACACGCAGAAAGCGGAGCGGCCGACAGACCGATTCGCGCTGCACCAAGTCGGACGTACGAGTGGCGGCCGGAGGAGCCGCCGCGTCGTCGGCTTTCCCCCACCACGCGGCGCGCATCAAAGTAGCGGGGCGAGCAGGGGAGAGCGCGAGTGAGAGCGCGAGGGAGCGCGAGCGCGCGGCGCGCGCGGTGAGGACGAGGACCGGGCGCGGGAGGGATGGCGCGCGGTCTTCGGAACCGCAGCGGTAGAGGGAGCGGTGGATAGATGGACGTCAGGGGCGTGAGTGAAGGAGGGGCATCGATACCGGTCCCTCCACGCCGCGGGGCCCCTTCCCCCCCGGCCAGAGGCGCCCCTCCGCGCCGCGGCGCGCGCTCCACGCGACTTTGCGAGTGAAACATTTCGCGGGTTTTGTGGACTGTCGAGAGGGGTAGGTGGAGGGAAAGAG
Organism: Vollenhovia emeryi; assembly: GCF_000949405.1. Lineage (NCBI taxonomy): Eukaryota > Metazoa > Arthropoda > Insecta > Hymenoptera > Formicidae > Vollenhovia > Vollenhovia emeryi. The sequence continues at coordinate 195,666 of NW_011967183.1, read as the reverse complement.
GGACTAAGGGGCGCGAGGGGCCGAGAGGCGGAGGGAGGGAGAGAGAACGAGAGGGAGAGAGAAAGAGGAGCGAGTGGAAGAGAGGATTGGGTGGGAAGACAACAGTATTCCCGTTAATTGAACGACTCGCGCGGGGCGGAGGAGCTCGTCGCGGGGAAGCAGAGGGGAGGATTACTTGCAGTAATTACTTATTTTTATTACGCTCCGCCTCGTCGTGTCTCGCGCCAGCGAACGGCCGCGCTCTCGCAGCGACATGTTAGAAATCTTTTCTCGCGTCCGCGATATTGCGAGACGATGGGCTACGTACCGGAAACCCGCCTCGGGTCTCCCCTAAGCATCTTAACGTTAAATTAAGGTGAGAGCAAGAAAGAGAGAGAGAGAGGGGGGAGGGGGAGAAAGACGGGGAGGGAAAAAAGGTGAGAGACAGTGTCTACAATGTCGCGCTCTTCGTAATTTCATTCAAGCTTATAGCGAGAATATAATATAATTCCGAATACTTGGCAAATGTGCACGCGTACGCGAACGACGCCCCCTCCGTTCGCCGGCTGCGAAAGCAAGTCAATTGTTTAACGTTGCTTTGTTGAAAAATTGGATCTTTATTTTCGTCGAGCCGAGAGCAGCGCGACTAACCCGCGCGACTATGGGCATTCCCTAATCGGGCCAACCGGATACTTGAGGCCATCCAACGGGTGAACGAACCGGTAAGGAACTGGATAAAACCGTTTCGGATCGACGGTAAGTCGGTATGCGATCGGCGTCAGTTTTTCGAGCGATTACGTCGGAACACGTCGAGTCATTATCTTCGTTCTTTCATATACTTTTTTTCTTATCTGCTGCCGAACCAGGTCGACTTATAAAGCCAATTTACATACGCGATATGCATTTTCAATATTAACTCCGTTTCCTCGTCCGAATCAGTTTTCCATTTAATGACCGCTTCAGCCTTGAAATGCGTTAAAAGTACAATAAACATTAGAGCGTAGTGACACTAACTACGCTATCGATAGTCGTGTAATCTCCGTGCACGTGTGCGTGCATATGTATGAAGCGATACGAATAATACTTGTATCTTGTTGCGAGTTGATATGTTAATTCGCCGAATACGTAACACGGATCGATTGTAGCAGCAATTACTTTCAAACGTAAATTCAAACATGACGCGTTTAATACGTATACGCAAAACAGATCCTGTGCGCTCTAGGATTAAATTTCAAAAGTAGAAATGGGTAAATAGCCCTCCCGAGTTTCAACCAAACGGCTCGCTCCGGTCCTCCGCAGTGTTCACGGTTGCCGGACCAGAGTGCACTTGTCAAAACTTTTATCTTAGCTCGCATCTAGCGGCGGGAGAAAAACACGGAACGGAGGTGAGGACAATGGCTGGTCCTGCGGACGGTCCTGTCGGAGGAGGGTGAGGAAAAAAGGGGGGGGGGAGGGGGAGGAAAAAAAGAAAAATCAGCCGACAGAGGTCTCGGATAATTGCGGCGGATAGTTCGGAAAGGCGCCGACTGGCCCTCCTTGGCACGCCTGTCAGAAGATATTAGGATTTCTATCGCGGATCCTGCCGTCCGCAGGACTCGTTAACGGATCTTAGGATTGTTCCTTTCGTAATCCAATAAGGATGAGATTCTACGCCGCGACGGTTTTTTTCCCCTTCCAGCCCGTTTGAAGAAACCGCCGATCGGCGAGCGGAGTCGCGGCTCCGCAAGCCTTCGAGCGAACGAGCCCGCGGCTAATTATGAAAATTAAATTACTTCCATTTAGACCGCGTCTCGATGCCTCGCGACAAAATATGACTCGCGCACGAAAGAACCCGGATCGTCCAATCTCGTGTTCCGAAACAAGGCAGAGATATCATATCGCGACTCGTGACGCCCGCAGGTATATGTCCTGCGGTCACGTGGCGGTGACCTTAGCTCGTTTCTGCTCTAGGGTGGTCGGCCCTTTGGACAGGTCAGTTCGGGATTCGGAAGCTGCATTGGGGCGGGGCGGACGTCAGATGGAAAGCAGTTCTAATTTGATACCAAGTCGGGAGGAGGCCAAACAAACAGCTACATCCGATAGGCTTCCAACTGACATATCAGCCGGAAGTTTTGACGAGAATTACTATGCCGTTATCATCGTAGCGTATACACAGGAATTATCGTGTCCGCGATATTTCGCTAAAGAGTCTCGAACCTACATTTTCAATTTCTATTATTCCATAACATAAATTCTTCTAAGTCCAGCGTCGTGTAAATTTCTAAAAATTTCGACGTTCATGTTGCGAAGGGTAAATTTTAACTAACGGTAAACGGTAAACGGCACATAATGAACCGATGTGCTCGCCGTCTCGCATTATCACGTTCCCTTGCGGGAGAAGGCTTCGAAGCTTCTCAGAGGCCTCGTCGATTCTCGCGGGCGACTCTTGCTCGACCTTTTTTCCGCAAACTTCCGAAGGTCATTACGAGGTTCCCGAGAACGCTCGGGACTCGTAAAGCCCCGTCGTAAAAATCGCCAAAATACACGCACCTTACATGGTAGCTTCGTGTAGGCGGGTGTCATATCCCCGCAAAATCATTGCCACTAAAAATCAGGGGTTTCCGCAGCAAATTTATAACGGTCGTCCAACGGACGGCATCGTGTGTGTGCCCGTCAAAGGTGTTGAATATTTCTCGCTATAAAAGAAGCAACATGCTGCTTATTAAAACCAAAACGCGAGAAGCGGATTCCGGCTCATTTGGACGAAGCGAGCCGCCGTTTGGGGTCAACTCCGAAATTCTCAACATCTCCGCTAAGTCCGTTCTCGAGCGATGATTTTGTCACTACACTGATAGAAAACAATGGTTGCAGTTACCACAATCCCACTATACTTTATAGTCATTTTAGGAGCCAACCACACTTTTGTAATTTTTCCAACTACGTAAGTTATGGTTGACCTTTGTATTGTAGATCTCTTAGACGCAATATTGGTCCATGCAACTTATGATACGGTTGTCATAAACCAAAACGAGCTCTTAATTTGGTAAGGTGTACTATAAATGTTGCAATAACAACCGCGAGTAAAATTTCGAATAACTATATGTAATAGTAATAATCGTATTTATATTGGAAGTGATATTCCCCGCTTTTTATTATATTATACATTGCGTACACTATGTTCATTGGTTACATCACTTTGCACTCACAAAGAATAGTACAAGAGAGCATCTTTCAAAGAAAAGATAAGTAACCTTATACGAATGTAGAAATTTATCCGTATTTATTTTCTTCTTACGAGAAAGTCTTATACCGCGCGTCCCTCTAGTGAGAACATTCCGAACCACTTGACTTTTTGTCCATGTGATTAGTAAGGTGGATGATAGAAATGTTCAATTTACTGTTATTGTGATTGTATTAGATTTACTATATAAAAATAATTAACTATTCATTACCTGAATATTTTAACAGAATAATAGTTCAAAGTTTATATTTTATAGTAAATTTTTTCAATAGTTGGCATCACTGTCTCTATATAATTGCTATTACTAATATTATAGTAACAATTACTATAAAAATGGTATTCCTGACTGTAATTATTTTACTATGCAATTATAGTTTCAAATACTACATATTTTTCTATCAGTGTACAAATTTTTTTCCAACGGTGATTATTGTCGACCGAATAATTGAATAGTTTTTAACTAACAGTAAATTAGCGACACTTTGAAGTCCATCGACTCCATACCGAGAAACTGAAAAGAAACCCGTACGCTTTATTACTCGCCGCCGATATTCACGGATGCTTACTCTATTTTCGATTCTATTGGAATTTCGTTTTTCAATCGACAATGCGTATCGACTTTGACGAAAATCCGTCGCTTTTAGAAAATGCGGGCGGCAACAAAGAGCGCGGGTGCACGTAGAGCTCGAAGATCGACCGGGACTTTCCCGGAGCAAATATGTTTTCGCGGTAAATTTGGTCGAGTAAATGCGACGTCGTGGGGCACCCTTAGCTTTATTAGCCTGCCCTTGTCCCCTCTCGGCGTCTCTCTCTCTCTCTCTCCTCCCGCGTTTCCCTCGGCCCGCGAGCCGACTCGATGCATGATCCCGATCCGTATATAATGTGCATGCGCGGAGATTTGCGAGGCATTATGCGCGCCCGCCTCCTCGAAATGCAGCTCGCATATGCGAGCGCTCGAGTACGCTTCGAGTGTTCACGTAAGCTACGTAGGAAAAATATGTTCGACGGGGTGCACTTGTACGAGGGTGGGTAATTGGCTCTCTTGATCGCAGGACCGCTTTTCAATGTCCCTCCCGTCCTCCCCGCCCTTCCTCGTCGACCTTCCTTGACCGTCCGCGTTGCTTCCGCCATTTTTGGTTCGTGCCTGACCCTCATTGTGATCCTATTGATGGATCGTTTCTGATTTCGATACCCATTCGTACAAAATTCGTGACGCATTGTTTTCAATTATTTTCCCCGACTTTCAGCGCGTTTTTATTTCTCCCTTTCCAATCTAGAATTATGCATATTGCATTACATTAATTAACGGAGGTTAACAGGACAATTTAATAAACGTTACAAAAGCAACCAATTCAATAAAACGCGGCGGTATTTTAATTTACGCCCGATCAATTATCGACGTGATTTACTGCGTAACGCAAAATGATGTGGCCGTTGTATGCTATTCGTTAAAAACTCAAAATCTCGCAACACGGGCTAATAAAAATGCGTCGTACACGCACAACAGCGCGCCGCGGGGAAAAACATTACACGCCAACGAGTTACGCGGGGCGATAATAGGAAAATACCGCCGACGCGGTCGCGTTCGGCTTCGACATTAAGTCCGCGATGGCGATAATGATAATAAAGAGGCGGCCAACTCGGAAGACAGGTACATCCCTCGCGAGGGCGGCGGCGCAGGGGTGGCACGCGGGGAACGAGAAAGCGTGTCGAGCCATTTCGCGCCGAGGGATGACACCCGAACACGCGGGAAACAATGCCGTGACACGATGTAGGTAATACAATGCAGTGAATGGTCGCGCGTATCATTATTCTGCTGCTATTGTTGCCTGCCGGATGGGAGACATTTTTTTTTTAGGGTATCCTTCGACGGAACATCCTAGACGCAACAACTGCACTAACACTAGCAATAACAATACTGGTAATAGAGTACCGATATTTTCTCCTTTTTCAACCTCGGACATATCTTTCCTCCCCCTTCACTTTTAACATCTGTGCACCGATAGAAAAATACGTAGTATTTGACTATGCAAATAGAATATTTACTTCAGTAAAAAAATTAATTTTAAGTAAATTTATTTATTTAGTTTAAAAAATTTTTTCGTCCGTGTACATATAGTTATTCGAAATTTTACTTGTGTGGTTGTTATTGCAATATTTATAGTACACCTGACCAAATTAAAAGCCCGTTTCGGTTTATGACAACCGTGTCGTAAGTTGCATGGACCAATATTGTGTCTATGAGAACCATAAATAAATTGTTAGGTCAACCATAACTTACGTAGTTAGAAGAATTACAAAAATGTGGTTGGCTCCTAAAATGACTATAAAAATTGTAGTGAGATTGCAACCTTTTTTTTCTGTCAGTGAGTCGATCCAAATAAAGATACAGACAGAATTCTTTTCTGCGGATATTCACTGTACGTTTAATGTTCATTTATATACGCTATTGGATAAAAGAAATCGTACTATGTGCGTCACTTTTCACTATAGTGGCGGTATAATTCGAGCATTCATCCGCGAAACGCATTGTGACCGAAGGGCAGGAGAGAAGAATTTCACTCGCGAAGATTAAATTGGCTAGCGCGAGCCGATCTCGCGGGAGTCGCTGAAATCTTAATTCCTCGTGTCGGTACGCTTTGAAAGAGGGCCCCCCCCCCCCCGTTTTCATGGAGCAAGCCTCACGATTGTTGCGTCGTCGTCGCACAAACACGGCGTTGTACATACGGTAATTATATTTACTTTCCTAGTTTTATTATTGATGACCGTCTGAATACGGAATTCTCCACCTTTGCCTCTTGATCGTCGGTTTGATAATGCAGTTAAAATTTTACTCCTGGATAAGCCGTTTTTTTTTGCAAGAGGGAAAAGTTATACAATAGAGAATCCCTTAACGGCAAGTGGAAACATGGTTGAAACGACACGCTTGGAGAAAAACCGACTGGAAACTGTACGGAGGATATAGATGAAATTATTGCATAAATAAGTGAGAAATGCCCGGAGAATGTCAGGTGTTAACGAGTTCAAATCGCGCGCGTTTCCGATCGTTATGCGTCGAAGATGGCACCTCGGCGAGGGCGGAAAGGCTTAAATAGGGACGGGATAGACGATTCTGGACAGCTGGATTCGCTTGTTCCCGGTCGACGGAAGTGACGTCGCAGCCGGAAATTCGTACTGGAAATTCCGATGGGTTCGAGAGGTCGAGGAAGGGAAAGGAGTGCAACAATCAGGGTAGACCCGGCATTACGTCCCATTCATCCCCTACTAGCGCCCCTTACCACTCTCGAACCGTATTTGGCTGACAATTCTTCATTTGCGTGCAGCAAACTCTCTGCAACGTGGCGGCGGCGAGGCGAGGTGTTCGAACAGGGTGCGAACGCGAAGAACGTTTTCGAAAACCCGGCAGAGTGATTGTCGAGTATAATCAGGTGCAACGAGATCTTTTACCTCGGAACATTCGCACTTTGTGCCGAGTGTTTAACACGAGAGGAAAGGAATGGCGATTCGCCACGACACAATCATTTCCTTGTACTCGCGTACCGCAGATAACTTTCGATTCTTGAACAATCGGTCCCCTAAAAGTATTACGTATTACTCCTGCGTGTGAACGCGTTGCCCGCGCGGACATAAAAATGTTTCCCCGAGACGTGTATCGCACCAGCAGAAAATACTTGTTCGCTCGTAGACATCGCTACAACAGGCGGGCATTTCGCACGACATAGTCAGGTGCGCATGTACATATATAGAGACGTACGTTACATCGTCACTTGGCCGGTATTGTCAGAGCTTACCAATCAGCAATACGAAATTTGGTGATTCCGCGATATCTCCCGATCCGGTTAGAGACCCATCTTTAAGCTAATTTCTCAGTAGCCGCGATACGTTGTAAAATAGATCAATAAGGTCCTTTATTGGTACAAGAGAAAATGCGAGGGGAATATAAGAAATAAAAATCGCGGGAGAAATTTGAATTTACGAGCGAACAAAGAAGCACGGAAGTCCGCACGCTACAAGCTATACGCTTCGCATGAAGCTGTTCCCCGGTTTCTGATCACTCTAATGAATTATAATTGATTGAGCTAAGACTTGTTTATCTAACTGATTAATAAAGCTGATTATTCTAATTAATAGCGGTATTTCGCGTCGGAACGAGTAAACAAAGACGCGCCATTACTCGGTCAAGATTCATTAAAAGCGCAAACACGTCGGGCGTTTGCTCGCGGAAGCGAAATCCGCACGTTTTCCGATTCCGCGCTCGCGCGGTTAATTACCCATCGCGAGGTGTTACATGGTGAAATGTTTCGCAGGCGAGTAGTGCGCGCCCGCGCGCGCGTTTCTGCGCTGATTACAGCGCGTTTACACGGAGAAAACTTCGGAATTATTCCCGATTATTCAAATTTGAGATCCTTGCTGAGTGCGCGCGCACCGATTCAAATTTATGCAAAAATCTGACAACGCGAATCCCTGCTCTTATTAATATGTATCAATTTGACGACCGCCATCTTTTTTCGCGCCGCGAGACTGTCGGCTGCGCGAATGTCCGCCCGCTTATTCGCGCGACGGCTCTAAATTCTTGATTTATAACCGTCCCTCGGAATAATCGCGGTTTGTTGCTCCGTCGATTAGACGGTCGAATTGGAGCACCGGGGTACGCGACGCGGATTAAATGCGATCTTTTATTATATCGGATGACAAGATCGCGCGATCAATCACAAAAACACACCGCGTAACTATCACGGCCTTAATGCGCCGGACAAAGACGACAAGAGCGAACGAGGCGGGCCACCCGTAGGGAGCGAGGAATGTGGACGGTGGAACTGCAGGATCGACCGCACTTGTCCCCTCGCCCTTCGTTTGGCCAGCACTTAAATTAAAATATTTCCCAAATCGATTATTTCCGTCTTTAATCGGCGTAATAAGATTCAGCAATGCTGGAAAATTTATATCAATACCAAAAGTAATGCGAGCATTTTCTACCTTTCCCCGAGTTGAAATTTTGCTATTTTGACACTTTTAAGGACAATTTACACCTACTTCGCTGACCTCTACGACTACATAGACCAGCGATAATCCACTTTGATGACATTATATTTTCTTACTCCTCTCTTGAATCTTTAATTTAAAAAATTTACTTCAGTTCCTAGGATCTACTTTAATGCTAAATTGGCAAAAGTAGAAATTTCCGACACTATCAGTTTTTAAGTAGGAGTAAATTTTGTACTTGCGGTACGACCTCTTTTACTTAGGTCCTACTATATAATAGAATTAAAGGTTCAACATAGGGTCAAAATTTCGACTCGGCTTATCAATTAATTTTATAATGGTCTCGCAAAGTCTGAATGACTTCTTTGATTCTGTCCCTAATATGTTTCAGATTTTTATGTTCATTATCTTTTTGCATTCTCTGTCCCGTTGCTTCTGGGACTTGACTCCCCCCCCTCCCCTCTCTTTTCGCCGCTGCTGTTGCCCGTCTCCCGTTCTGTTACGGTCTATCCCATTATAATTCCATGCACGCGCGTCCTCCCGAGAGATGGAAGAGTGTAAAACGACGGACACCTGGGCAGAGAGTTTAGCCGGTATTGTCGGGAGACAAATATGAGCTAATACGTCATCCCAGGACCTATTCAGACCCTGAGGCCGACGGCGACGGTGATCACGAATTGGCCTACACATAAATGCGCTTTAATTATTCCTTTCCACTGCGCTCCTCCTACCTGCTTTGGTGCTCAAGAAACGCTCCTACAAACGCGACATAATAAGCGACGCTCGTTAAAAAGAACGAGCTATTGTTGGATCTTCGTCTACCCGGCATTGACTCGGAACTTTGGACTCTTTGTTGGAACAGAGCTTCAAGTATAAACGTCTTCGCTTGGTGGCGGATGTATTATCATTTGTTGTTTCAAGAGACTTATCTATAATGATTCCACATTACACATGGTGTACGGCTCGACGCACTTATTTCGACGATCTGTGTCCATGCTTCTAATTTTTCCGTACCTGTTCACAAAATAATTGGCGATGCCTACGTCACATTAGAAATGACGTTAACGGTTATGTTTTTACGTCCAGGTCGTACAGCTACGCGAATATTTTGCGAAGAGATTGATCGACGCTAACGGCGATTTCAGAAAATCCATCGTCGTTTAGGCGAAAGTTAGGTAGAACACGCCGTCGCACTCCCGCTTTGTTTTCCTTCTCTCTCGAAGGGGCAATCGCTTTTTTTCTTCTTCCCTCGGGACTTCCGCCTGCGGCTGTTCGGGTATCCCTTCGCGATAAACACAAGCAATGACTGCGATCAAAGCATCACGAGCCATGTAATTCGTGCAGACCGGCAGATAATGCTGCGTCAAATATGCCGCGTCGTTTAATTGTTGTTGCCGAAATAAATAAATGAATAAATAAATAAATTTGCTTGCCGCACGCATTGTTGAACGCAAGTTGGTCGACCCGTACGCATACGTCGACATTTATTTCTCTCACGAAGTCGTGATATTATATACGCAATTAACGACCGCGTCCCTCTTCTCTGTCCACGTTGCAACGACAGACAAGTTGATTATTAAATATCCGCGTATCGGAGACGATTAAATTGATATTTGTAATTGTTACGATATGTTTTCGATGTGAGGCGGAAAAAACAACTTGTGGCACTTTTTAAATATACACGGTTATTGTCCAAGTTACCCGCACTTGTCGGGACCTTAGCGAATTTTCTCAGACAGATAAATCGTCGCGAGAGATTTCAAACGATTATTCCAGAGAATTCGAAAAAAAAAATCATATTACTATTACCGCTTTAAGAGGCGGTAATGGTCAGAAAACTCGTGTCCTCAGAAAATAATCTCACGGAGATTAGAGAAGTCGCTTAGCGCGACAGTATACTGCATTCACATGCAAATGCCTGTCAACAGGTATCCACCTCCGCTTTTCCCTTATGTGCGACGCGTTCTTTCTAAATCCTGGCGGTAATTAACGTAATCTAAACCCGAAATAACACTCGGCGCGCTCGAAAAAGAAAATAGCAATTCTAAAATCCCGATGCGTTACTTTGCCAATTCATACCTTTGGATTCCAGTTTAAGAATGGCAAGTTTTATCTAAGTAAAGTCTTTATAGGTCGGTTTATATGCTAACCCGCCGCTGATAATAGCAAGATATAAGCGACTAAGATAAAACAAAGATTCCAATTACTCGAGATAGTCCGCGCGATGCAATAAATGTTTAAGGAATACGGCTTTTAATGAACTGAGGTATAATTAAAACGGTCGCTCGCGTGAACAGCGACGAGATACAAAATTATTCTTAATTTCCAACTTTGACGATCACCTCTGTTTTTGCTCCGGGGCCTCGAATTGGCGATACCCAGCGCCTGATCTTCAAATGTAACGGTTGGAGTAATTTTGTAGAGAGCCGAAATCCCATTCGTTTAAGAGGCAAAACTACACAGAGGCTCGCACTCATCTCGGTTTTTCGCGCTAATCGCAGGAAATAAAAAAAAAACTTGCCACGATTCAACCTAATCCGTGAAAATGCTTGATCGTCTTACCGACTCGTTAGAGTTACACTATCCATCGCCATTATTATTCAAAATGTCGGAGTCTGAGTCGTGCGCATCGTGAAGAGGGATTATCGAATTGTGGGCAGGGGGAGGTGGACGAGAGGAGAGGCAAAGGCATTCTCAAACTGTCGAATCGAATATCTGGGTAATGGCTTTCTAGGTCTCCCGCTGCCAGAGCAATACAGGCCCGTCCTCCACGACGAGCGCGCTTAAATTAAGGACGGACCCCTCATTTTCTTAAAATATTAAATCATCGTCCTGGTGTCGCAGCGGGGCTGCCGGGGCCCGAGGAATTAAAATTCATTGGTCGGAGAAACCCATGTCACCGGCCGAGTGCCATCGTAAATACCTGTGGCCCCTCCCCCCCCCCCCCCCCACTTACCGCCATCCCCTCTTCTCGTCGATCAGAACGAGATTATAATAAAAATCCGTGAGGCTGTGAGATTTGCGACTAGATTCGTGGCGCTTGTGCCTCCCGCTTCGGATAGCAGCGCGCGAAAGTGGCGCAAATGCGAATCTGTTTTGCGCCTGACGAGCTAATTAAAAAAACTTTGTTCTTACGCGATATTTATATCACGTGAGAGACGACGTAGTATCAGATCCGATGCGATCTATCGTTAGATCGTAGCAGATACAATCTGCTTATCTATCCCCGAAAATTATTAGAGCGTAAAGGAACGAGCGGTGCAAGTTTCGAGACGACGTGGCGGTGGTCTTCGTATAGTAGAGACACGCATTCCACGTATGCGAAGGGCCCGAACGGGCCTTAGGACTGGCTTAGTCCCGATGCGGATAAGGAGAGGGTGGATGAAGAAGGGGACACTGCGCGACAAAGGACATTCTAGGGGAGCGATTCAGTCCTCCTCCCTCCTGCCCTTCTAGCTTTTTCTCTCCTTTTCTCTCCTTACCTGAGAGAGAAAGAGAGACTGGCGGGATCACAGCGGCCCGGCGTTGCCGGTTCGACGACTTTGGGCCTTATGCTCTGCACCTACGGCACGGGATCTTATCTCGGATCCATGCTGCGGCACGTCGCGCCATTTTTTGCGCAACACATTCCACGATTTCGCAATGATCGATGTCTTAAGCGGATCATACGTTCGCGGAACCGATTAATAAGGATCCTAGAACTATTAATAACAGCGAATTAAAGGGACTTTCGGCCGTCATGTTTTCTCGACGGAGCAAACACGGTGCTTGCCACGATACTTTTTAATATCGCCCGACAATCGTCATTAAAACGATTTCGAAACGGTGGCCGTTCACTTAACAAACTTGCTTTTTGCGCGTAGGCTTTCGCGTTTTTCACCCGGCGAGAAGCGTCGAAGACGTTTCGGGAGGTCGGGTTGACAAATCGAGAAGAACATTTCGCGTGTCTTCTCGGGCGAGACGACAGACGGAAGGAGAGAATGGCGCGAGCGAGAGAAGACGCGGGAGGATGAGAGAGAGAGAGAGAGGGGGGGGGGGGGAAGAGATCTTCTCCCGAGAGGCCGGAATAAGAGGCAGAGGAGCGGTTTTGTCGTTACGCGAGTGTTGTCATTTTCCTCTTTCTAGAAGAGACCATCTCGAGTAGAGGGTATAGAAAGAAGCTAGCCAGCTCCTTTACCAGCCGACGCTTTTTGCGCTTGGTCTTCTGATTGGCGTTTTTGCGTCAGTTCGATTTGATTGACTCACTGCGACGTTGCATGGTGTTGGTCAATTAATGCTTCAACAACGGCGTTCCAATTACATCCACCCGAAATTGCATATGCGTGCACTCGCCGCGAGAGAAGTTTTCACGTAGCCGTGTCATGAATTTCGAGAATTAGTTTCGTACGATGAAAATGTGGCCGAAACGGTTTTTCCGTACGTCGATGAAGAACGGACCGGACAGATATTACCCGTAAAATTGTAATATTAGACGAAAAATGTTTATAGTTATTTTCCCTCCTCGGCTACACGCGGCTTTCAAAGGGGGGGGGGGGGAAAGAAGGAAAGGGAGAAAAATGGGATCGCGCGAATTGGCGCCGTTCGCGGCGCAAAGTGCAATATCGGATCGAGCGAGGCGGAATGATTTCCGCGCGTATAAACCGACCGAGATTCGGAAGACCGGAGACGGTAATGGAGGACGTAGCACGCTGGAGGGGATATCCCTCGCAGGTATCTCTGGCGGACAGACGGACGACGATGGGGTTGAGAATGGAAGCGAGAGACGATGGACCAGGCGGCCGAGCGGTGAGGTGGGGGATTAATTAATAACGTCGGTAATTGGACTCCGTTCGATCTAAGATAGCTCCTATAGCCCCCTCCTCGTGCATACCGTGGGGGATACGTTCTCCATGCTCAAATACACTTGCGACACTCGCCGTCCTGTTCGCGTCTTACGTATTGCTTACTGGCGATCGATGATTCTGAATTTGTTTCGTTCGTCCTCGCTGGCGCGCGAATCACGCTGCTCCCGAGAGCAAGCCGATTTAGAATCGAATGTCCGGGCGATTCTCCATTTATTGCGGTGCCTGGCCGTTTTGGCATACGCATGTAAAATATGGCATAAATCTGACGAGGTAAAACGAACAGAACAGAACAGAAGTAAATGTCATACCGTCAACGTCATTAACATCGTCGATGTGTCGCGTACGAGGGAGCCAGTGCGTTTATGCGAGGTAAACAGTGCGTGGACGTGATTTAATTGAAACCCGAGGTGGCTTGACGGCGCGGCGCGGCACGGCACGACGCGGAGCGAAGCGGCGCGGCGCGGCGCGGAGCGGAGCGGAGCGCGGCGCACATTGCCTCGGCGGAGCTCAGTTGCATGACTCAGAGTGCTCAGTCAAGAAGTCCATTGACTTGCCGAGTGACGTAAGCAATTAGTGCGCTGTTTTGTTTGCGCGGGTACACACAGCTCAAAGTTGTTTGAGTTCGAGTTCGAGTGCTGCACGGTTAGGCTCGGCGACTCGCCTCGAAAACCCTTCCACAACCTACTCCTTCGTCTTTCCAGCAGTCTCTTTCACCTTCCCTCGTCGTCCCTCTTCATTCCTCCCGCATCTTCGTCTTCTTCTCTCGCCCGGGCGTCTTCTCTCTCTCTCTCTCTCACCCTCTCTCTGTCCCCTTCTTCTTCTGCTCCTACGCGCCCTCGTCCACTCTTTCTCTCTCTAACTCTTTCTCTCTTTCTCCCTCGCAATCTCACGCTTTGTCTCTGCCGAGTTCGTTTCCTCGAACCTCCTTCGTTAAATCCAAATCCGAAGGTCCGTAGGTCGGCCGCTTTTTTGGGCTTTGATTCGTGTTACCGCGCTAAATTGCCACCGCAATGATCTTAATCGCCTTTTGTCTCCTCTCCTGCTGCGCGTTTCGTTGAAAATACCTGTCTCCGTTTTCTTCCTCCTTTTCGTTCAATGTAAACGAGGAGTACGTTTGCAAATATTTAGTAGATCCTTGTTGGAACTCATACACGACGTTAATAAAGCGCTGACTTCATTTAACTTCTTCCAATTTAATTGCCGGGGGACGAGGGGGGGGGTGGGGAAGTGGAGGACGCAAATGAATCGGAACGTACAAATATCTCTATGTTTCCGAGTCAGAGTTACACAACAAAGGCCCCACTCCACCCAAGACCCACGCATTTATTAACATTTAACAAACGCGTAACGTGTTAATTAAAAAAAAAAAAGTTATGTAAGCCATTTGCGAAAAGTTGATAAAGAATACTGCAGACAGAAGTTGACTGGACCGAATCGGCAAAATTGCAGTTCATGTTCGCAACATGAGCATTCTAACGAGCGTGCCAATCACACGCATGTCGGGCTAAAAGAAGACGGACGATCCCCTGCGGAAGGGTCGGGGGTCATCGTTCGAATTCCACCAGCGATGCCCAATATGGCCGGGCCGAGAAACCGGCCCAGATCGCGCCGATTTTCGATCGGCGGGGCCCATCACGAGCGCGTGCGTACAATAATAAGCACGGCCGAGTTGTATCGCGAGAAAATAATGTGAGAACGGTCTCTTCCTAAGCGCATCATTATCTACCTCTTCCCACCGCGAGCCGATCGATCTGTCGAGCCGATTCCAAGCCGGGCAGACCCGCAATTACTATCTATTATCTGTCGGCGTGGGTGTAGGTAATCTCGCGATCGTGTCGAGGGCCTCTCGCCTTCCTTCTCCTCGGTCGGGATGAGGCCAAGGCGGCAGGCTGAACACCGATACTTTGTACGTTCTTTGATTACCTCGGATTTACTCCCCTCGTTTCTGTTACTTCGGGATTGCTTCCTCAACCTCTGCTGTACTCTTCGGCACTATCTACCCCTCCCACCCACCCCTGTCACTTGAGAGCGCTGCTTCCTCGGTGCAGTTTCTCTTTCTGGATCCCGGGTGCAACCCTCTCGCGCGTCGCTACCTCGCGGTATATACGTTTCAAGCGGTTGGCCGCGAGGACGAACGAGGCCCGAATAAGGGGACGCTCGACGCGCGATTTCTACGCTTAGGAGGAAATAATTTTTGACCCCGAGGCCGCATCCCGCGCGGTCCCGGCGCTCGGGGGTTAACGGCGCCCGATTGCGCTTTTAACGTTGACGCGGGCTCGTCCAGCCGTGTAAACGCGCCGCCAGGCGATACGCGGCGAAAAATCCATACCGAGTGTCCGGCGCGCACTGAAATCTGCATATTATGAAAATTCGCTGCATGAGCGCGAGGGGCTGCGGCGTGGCGCGGCTCGTATCGCGGCGTTTCGAAATAAATGTCCACGCTGATCAAATTTAAACGTAATACTCTATAAATTTACATCGCGCGCGGCTCGCCCGCGTAGTTTGCCCGCGCGCGACTTCACGCTCGACGGACAGCCCATCGCGTATTCGCGCAAATTTATCGGAAGGATCGACACGATCGCGTACATCGCAAATATTTATAAATGCGACGAATTAGCTCTCCCGCGTTTCCCGCGCACAACGACGCGAGAGTGCATTAAGACTTTTTAAATCGGGGGCGGCGACACGGGGCCCTCTGTAAACGCGCTTTTCTTCGTTAAATTGGATCTCTGAAAACATTTCAACGCAATTGCAAAACGAGAATTACTCAAATAGCGGCGATAAATCATATTAAACGCCGTGAATTTCTATCAGCTACGAAATCGCGCGATAGATCTGCGGGCTAAATTTTAGCCCCGTCACGAAAAGTCGTCTTATATACGATTACAGGCTAATTTGTGTGTGCGAGCGTCGGTTTTCGTTTAATCAGTAACCGAGTTGAAATTTTGGCACTATGTTGAACCTTTAATTCTATTACACCGTAGGTCCTAAAACAGTAAAAGAGGTCGAACTGCAAGTACAAAATTTACTCCTACTCTTAAACTGATAGTGTCGAAAATTTCTACTTTTGCCAATTTAGCATTAAAGTAGGTCTTAGGAGCTAAAGTAAACTTTTTAATTAAAGATTCAAGAGAGTAAAAAAATATAATGTCATCAAAGTAGGTTGTTGCTGGTCTATGTAGGCGTAGAGATCAGCTAAGTAGGTGTAAATTAGCCATAAAAGTGTCAAAATAGTGCCAAAATTTCGACTCGGATCTCGATCTTCGGAGAAGTCGAACTGCAAGTACAAAATTTACCCCTACTTAAAAACTGATAGTGTCGGAAATTTCTACTTTTGCCAACTTAGCATTAAAGTAGGTCCTTTTAAATAAGAGCTAAAGTAAAATTTTAGAATTAAAGATTCAAGGGAGGAGCAAAAAATATAACGTCATCAAAGTAGGTTGTCGCTGGTCTATGTAGGTAGATCAGCTAAGTAGGTGCAATTTATCCTTGAAAGTATCAAAATAGTAGCAAAATTTCGACTCGGGATATACACACGAGCATATCCGCGCACAGACTTATTTGCTATACATTTCTGGCTGTAATTCTAGCGCTGTTAGAGTCAGATATATTTTCTTACTTTCTTTATTCAGACGTCGCCTATAGCCTTGCCGGATCAGATCCTTCTTTTCGCCCCATGCCGGGGCGAGAGGAAGGATCTGTTAAGGATTAACAGAATCAGAACTGCCAGCCCAACTGTCTTCGGCCGAGCAATCCAGCGTATCGCGATAATTGCGAATTACGCGCGCTTCGAGGTTCGAGAGAAGGAAAGTAATTTATCTCGGCATGCCCACTCACAGTCCATAAAAATGTAGCGAGATGTTACCGAAGGCGAGAAGGAGGTCGTTGAAACGCGCGCGCGGCCTCAGATCCTTTTTTCTCCCTCTCTGTCGTCTCCCTTCTTCTCGCTCGCTCTTGTTTCTCCCCTCCTGTCCCCGAACTCCCCGACGCGGTAATTCCCATTCCACATCCCATTCCCCAAGGGGTTAGTTTTCACGCGGGTTAGGCGAGTAATATGAGCTGCCACTCAAGGGCCGTCCTGTATTACCGTTCGAGTAATTATGGCAAACCCTCGCACGGACGCGGCTGGCACCTTCGGAACGACGAATACATTGTAGCCTTATGAGTTGAAATTGTTGCCGGAAAGAGGAGGAGAGAGCCGCTCTCGTTCCTGTCCGCCGGCCCGATGGGTAATTAACCCGGAACCTCGGAACGTTTCGCGACAGGCTGATTCCACTTATCGGCGAAGAACCTTCCGGGTCCTAAAGCGCAATTTTCACCAGTGATCCGGAGCCACGATTCTGTATGAGATCTATTCTTCGTCGGCGATGTTCTTTAATTTACGAAATCCCAATTTCCAATGTTATTAACAACGTCGCTCCATTCTTACGAATTCAAGAATGGTCGCGAGGGCTCGATCTGGCAAGATCGCTCACCAAACTGCTCCCCGTCTATTCCGCGGTGTTTCGCCTCGCGAAGGAGAGTGCGACGATAAATCTTGGCTGCTCGAAAAGATGGGTTTTCTAAATGCTCAAACTTGGCGGCCGCGCGCACCGAAGCGCACGTGCGGTAACGCCATTAATCGCGCTGCATTCTCGCGAAAACGCGTGTGATTTCGAGGGCGGGCGACTCGGAATCGATGGAGCGCGGAATCGGTCGCGGAGTACCGACCAATTAGTCGGCCGATGATTGGCGCGTGTAAACCGAAACGATGACGTCGCTGGCGAACCGACGCCCCCGCCGTTCGTGAACCGGCCCGGACCTCGGGCTCCGCGCACACCAACGCGGGTCCCCTCTTTCTTGCACGTGCGTACACCACCAGGCCACGCACCGTGGCATGTACACGAGCGCGCGCGCGCGCATGCACGCACGCACACACGGCCATATCCCTCTGTTCGTCTCGCTCTCTTGCATCCGCGCGCGCGCGCGTCCCCTAAGTACGCCGGTGTCTCCGTCTCTCTCGGTATTGCGCCCATAGCGTGTTTCTCGGGAGCGCGAGCCAACAAATATCCGTGTGGACGGTTACAGGGCGGACTAATGGAATTGATTAAAATGTGTTCGATCAACCGAACCGCGGCTTGCCCGCCCCCGCCTCCTCCTCCTCCTCCACCTCCTCCATCTCCTCTCACTAGCGAAGCCACCCACTGCGTCCCACCGTATCCCTCTCGTATACCCTCGGCTATCCTATCGCGCCTGGCTGTAGAACCTGACGAGCGCAATCGAATATTTGCGTTTAGGTAGGCACGTCGATGCGGAAAATGCTATCTTTGTCAATTAATTCAACCTGTTGTCCCAGGTCAGCCGCGTGGGCTTCGGTCCTACTTTATTTCCTTCTCTCCGCTGCTCTCTCTCTCTCTCTCTCCCTCGTTCTCTCCTTTCCCGCCTTTCATTCATCTTTTCTTAAATTCGTGTGAGGTACGATTGAAAATTAGCGGTTTCGCAGATCGTTGGGTGCGAGGAGGACAAGTTATTCCGGAAAATTAGGTCCCAAAGCGGAGCCATAATGGAAGTTGTTACTACGCTGATCTCGTCGCAAGTTCAGCAGAAGCTTCGCGCAGAATGAAGCCGGGGAATATATGTACATCGCGTGATAAATTGATAATAGATAACTCTTGCCGGTGAAATGAAGTAACGGAACGTATTTCCTATAGATTTTCCTCCCCCCCGTAAAAGTGCAACCCTGAATGGCCCGTATCCGGGAAACTAATTGTACGCAAGTACGCCCGGATTTTCCCGGGGACGTTCCGGAAGTGAAGCCGGATCTTCGCGCCGTTCTGACTACTCATAAATTCGTCGAGTCGGTGGTATCGGATAGTTCCCAAGCGGATTATCGGGGCGCCATGCTTACGTAGGTGCGTGCGCAATTAACGACAGTGAACCGAGTATAATGAAAACCGGTCGAGCGTAGTCGGGCCAACGCCTGCGAGGGAGAAGGAGCGGAGCTACTGGTACAAGCGAGATGATAGAGACCAGTTCATTAGCGACACTCACGACTCGCCTCGGAGACATCTATTTTATTTATTTGCTTATTTTTCGCTCCTTCGTCCGCTTCGTTCACGCGTTCACCGTCCTCGATCGGCCAGCGTGAATACGCGGCTGTCCCGTTTTATTTCTTGGCCAATCTCGCTCCATTCCCTTTAAACCTTTGCCGTCCGAATGGAATCGGGTGTCCGTGAGAAAGTATAAAAATATTATGGCCGATGCCTGATAAATTTGAAATCTCTCTTTCTTTCGCCGGGAAAACTTTGCGCGTCAACTTATTTACGTTTCGCGTAATTCCCGCCGTACGCACCGACGGATCGAGACGCACAAATAATTGGATATCATTAGAGTCCTCGTTAAACGCTTTTTACGCCTTTAGAAATAATCTTACAGGATTACTTTTTAGTCTTTAAGAGTACCTACATTAATTAGTCTTTAAAGGTTCTTAAGAGAGCTTGAATGCTTTCATGAATCTTAAACAATGACCGCTGCCGAGAAAGGAAAATCTACAAGCGTGTTCTTTAGAGAACGCGAAGCATTTTTCTCTATTCTTAGAAAAAGATAGAGAGAAGGAGAGAGCGAGAGGGCAGACCTTTAAAATAACCAAGCTGAACATTTGCTGAAAGGTCTTGCTAAAAACCTAAGGTCAATTTTCAGAAATAATATTAGGGAGATAAATTATGTGCCGCGCGATATTATTTACGGCCAGCGTTGTAGCTTCAACAGTTATAAAACGGACACTTCGTTACCGTCGTTGCGGTATTTCGTTCAGAATTGAATTCGTGGAGGATGCGGGATCCTCCATTGGCTCGATTTAATAGCCTACCGCGTGTCCCGACGAACCACGGTCTCATCGCTCGCTCGGCTTTATTCGCGAGTAGCCGTTTAAGCGGCTAACTGTATAAATGAGAGAAACAGGATTCTCTGCGGGACGCAAGAAAGAGAGAAAGAGAGAGGAAGAAGGGAAGGAAAAAAGCCCACCACCATCAATGTCGCCGCCACCATCGCCACCGCCGCCGCCGCCACCACCGCCGCCGCCGCCGCCGTCGACACCGCCGCGTGGAAACCTGTCCCTAATTGATAGGAAATTCCTGCGCGCGAGTACCTGCGAGATTTTTCAGCGTCCCTAACAGGTTGGAACTGGATACTTCGCGACGATTTGTAATCCGCTCGTTCGCGGCCACGGCCGTCCCCTTGTCGTGTGATGAGCCTGAATTTAGCGAAACAAACCGAGTTTCTTTTTTTTCCCCCCCACCGCGTGAGAACTTTGTACCTACGATATTCGACGAGCTAACGAGTTACGAGGCCAAGTAAAGTATAGGAAACGCTTAATCAGGATAAGACCAACACAAGTTAATTAAATTCACTCTCGGCGACAAATTCTAATTAAATTCGCCGATAAGAGGGTCGACATCTTTACGAATTAATCAACTCATTTGAAATTTCTTTAAGACGTCTCGCTCAAGTCGCGGAGATACAAGAGAAATTGATGCAATCGTTAACGCATTAAGGGTCGACGTGGCGGCAGCTTCAATTTTACGACGCACACTTTGCAAATTAATCGGCCGCCATCTAATTGGCCTTTAATTAGTCCTGTGTAAATTATAAATAAATTTCCCGTGCGCGCATTAAACGACGAAAATAAATGCACCTCCGCGGATTGGCGCAGCAGGGGGGTTCGCGAAATTTCGCCAAAGTCCTCGTAAAAATGTGAACTTCGGATAGTTCGCCCGAGTCCATCCGGTCCTTTTTATTAAATACGCGATCCGCAAGATTTACGCCGCCAATTAACCGTGTCTCGCGCATAATGAATTTACATTAATGCGCGCCACGGTGAATTAATCGCGCGCCGCGCGAAATGCGCTTTAAAACGGAGAAGTCTCTCGCGTTAATGCGATTTGCTCGGGATTTTTCTCTCGATCGGAGAAACGTAAACCGGGAAATGTGAGCGAGTGGGGAAACTTAGGGTTTACAAATAAACGCGTCAATTTTATCATTGTAACGTTGTCACTGAAAGACGGATTTGTTTTACACAGTGAAAAATTTAGTAGTTGCGAGATTTACTTCTCTCTCTCTCTCACTCTTTACATTGTATGGTTACATTGTCACGCTTTAGGCCGGTTCTACATTGGTCGCATCGTAGTATCGCAAGGATCGTAGACTGGTTCTAGTTCAACGTTGATTGTTCGAATCTATGATTTGCGATGCTTGCGACGACACGATACGATCAACGCAGAACTGGCCTTAGGGGACTAAGGCCCGGTTGCACCAACGTCACGTAATTTTAACCGTAGCTTAATTCACTCTTCGTCGCTTTCCAACTGTTTCCCTTAGAAAGAGACAAAGAGTGAAATAAGCTAAAGTTAAATCTAAGCGACGTTGGTGCAACCAGGCCCAAGTCCCAGGGCGTTCAATAAACAACGATTCTAACGATTCTCTCGCTTTCTCTCTCTCTCTGTCGTGGAAACTGCCAAAAATGTTTGTAAAAGGATGAAAGATTTATGCCGAATGAAGCGAGAACGGTAATCCCGGCGGGGTGAGGCAACGGTAAACTAATTTTTTCCGGGAGCGCAGCACGAACGTACACGTCTTTATGGGTGTTTCCGATGACGTCTACCAATTTTCCGCACGCTCGCATGAAACGAGCAGGTACGTCACTTCATGACGGGAGAGTCGTCACATTCGGCACGTTCGCGCAAGAAATATGACTGGCGTCGTTCCCCCAAAAGTGGATTGAACGAGAGGGAGCCGTTTCGTGCCCGGCGGCGTCTCCGGCGCGTCTTTTTTTACCAGGCGGTTCATGAAAAGCTGAGCGATATCAACTGCCGACCACGAACACGAAAATCGTCGCGTCGGTGACTGCGAAATTGAGGCGCGTTCTCCGGCGTGGCGCGCGAGCGATGGACGGGAGTCGCGCAAATGGATAAAGATTATTAATCCGAAAGCCGTGGGCGAGTGTGGCGCAGAGAAATGTGCTCTGCTTGGTAAACAAATGAACGAGAAGATCCGAGTTCAAATCCACAGACATCGCTGGTTTTTTTTCGAAATCTCCCGAGGGGAAGCGGCAACCACCGAGGGTGTCTCGCCGCGCATACCCCTTTGGAGGTATAGCCTTCCAGATGGGAGGTTTCCTACGGCAAGGGTTAGCAGCATGGAGTCTGTA
>NW_011967183.1:130658-173182 GCF_000949405.1 Vollenhovia emeryi | reverse complement strand
GTCTGATACGGGCTTAAGTCTAAAAAATGTCGGCCCACTCTGATTGCGGGAGTTCGGTCTTCTTACACAGACTCCACGGTTGGTTAGCAGCCTACCGAAGGTGAAGTAAACCCAAATGCTCAAAATACGAACTGGATAAAACGGGCTTTAAGCCTAATACACGAGGAGGAAGAAGAAGAATCTGAAAGCTGGGAGGAGAGAAATGATTGGATGCGAATGTGAACCCGTCGATGTATTAGGGTCATTAAAAGGGACGATTCCGAAAAAGTGGCCCCTTCCGTGGAGGTGTCTGGAAAGAGTAACTGAAACACGGGCAGACGGAAACTCTCGGCTTCGCGCGGCCAGCTCTCCCGGAGATGGAGTGCGCTTAGCGGGTTTGCGTCCTCAGCTCTCTCTCTCTCTCTCCCTCTCATCGATAACACAATAGCGTACAGTCAGGAGGCTGTCAGACGCACTCTCGTATCGCGCGAATAAAAGTGTATTAAAGCTGTCAACCGCATTCTCGTCGATTAACCAAAGGAACGCGGGGAAACACTTGGCATATTCATATAACAGTCTTGTTTTATTCGCGGTATCTGCCCGTACAATAATCCGTGGTTTAAAGCGCGTTGGCGTCGGGCGCGCGGGATTTTACATTAAATGTCCAAAGTAAATGTTGAAAAATCACTGAGATTTTTTTCCAGAGAAAACGCGCCGCGAGTCTCATTCACGCGCACAGCCGCGGCGCGCAAGCTGCCCATAGATCTGAAATGCATTGTACAGCCGCGCGAAACCGACGACGATCGGCGGGCGCGCGAACGAGAATCGGATAAAAGCGCAGCGGGCGAAAAACCCAGACTCCAGAACGCGAAAGTCGCTACGCGCTCGTAACGAAGGTTGCGCGGTGTCATTCATCGCGGCTTTTCCGGCTGTTTATCGCGATAGTCTGGCGAACGGGAAGCGGCACAATGGCCGTACACGAATGGAACAAAGAGTCGACGCGACGCGACGGGGCCCAGGTATCGGCCAGGCGTTGCCCGTTGTATCGCCCTCGTAACGTCGTTCGCGGGCGTCGGGAGTGATAAAGAGACACCACCGCCGCGGCGGCGGCGGCGGCAGCGGCGGCGGCGGCGGCGGCGGTGACGGCAGGGCGGAAGGTAGGGTTCGACGTGTGCGCGGAACACAAAACGACCGCGGAATCGCAGTTATAGCCCGATAGATCCAAAAAACGCGTTTCGACTCTCGTAATCGCGCGCCGCAAACGAGCGCCCAGCTCAGTTCGTTCGCCGAGAGAGAAAAGGGACCTGGCGAGAAAACAAAAACGAACGAGCCAATCGCGCACGGTGACAATGACGCGACGCCAGCCGCGCGCGCGTTCTTCGATACTAGATCAACTACGGGATTCGTCCCTCCCTCGGATTTAGCGAACAGCCGCGATTAAATATCTCGAGGGACACGCGTTTTTTTTTTACAAATTATTGTCGGCCGAGAACGTCGTGTTTTGTGGGGGGGGGGAGGGGGATATGGAAAACGAAAATTACGGAGTCTTTTGGAAAATAAGCAAATGGATAATTCACGAAATTGCCTTTAACAATTAGTCTGTATGGCTGGAATATAAAGCCAACGGCACACGATACTGTTTTTCCTACTGGATTGCTTACGAGAGCGAATCAGGGGTTTAGCCTTAGGTCACCTGATCGAAAACTCCGCATCCCGATTGGCTCCCGTAAGCGATGGCACGATCAGTGGTCAAAGTTAGACTCGCGTAAAGAAAACAAGCTGTTATTATTTCGACGGATCCTCGCGCGACTCTCCCGGGCGATGATCGATCCTTTGTCACGAGTCCAGGTTCGACGATCCCCTGCGCAAACAATCTCGCGCATCTCGGTATCGTATGCTTAATAATCTTTCTAAAGTAGCTAATTGCCTACAGTTATTAGCGCTGTTTGCCGTACGACTGTTTGTTTCGCAAAGCGGAGCACTCGTGGATTAAGCAGAGATCGATGAACGGTGGATATTTGATCGAGTGCCATTCAACGTCATCATATAAACGACGCAACTTGTACGAGTCCTCGTCGAATAAGACACTCGATGTGTAGCGTTTAGAAGTAGCATTTAGAAGCGCTTTGCCCTGGCGAAGATCCCGGATGAGGCAAAATGTACGCGACTTAATCGCGTTTTCCGCGAGGTTTATTCCGCCGCGGCGTTCTTCTTGATTTCTTTAGAGAGCCGAAACCGCGTTACCGGACACGTGAAAAAGTTATAGCACGGACGCATGGAGAGATACGCGTAATAAAACGCAAACTTTTGCACGGCGGGCATCGCAGCGGTGAACACGCGCCGGCCGATGAATGCGAACACGACTGCTTGTATATACAGCGAAACTACGTTATTGTTTCGGAAAACCGAGGTTTGCGCGATTGATCCGCGAGTCGAGATAACTGGCGTTCCTATAGGACCAGGTCCTGCCGCAGCGATGTATCGCCGCGGCATGTGAGTGCGTTACGATTATATTCGTAGGTATTAATGATAGAAACTCGGCTATGTAATCTAGCAATTTCCGATCGTGTACCCTTTTCACGCGTCGCACAACCTGGCGCAATACGGTCCGACCTAACGAGCGATTAATTCGCGAAATTAAGTCCCCGCGTCGCTTTCGGAGCGAGCTCTTCGCCACGCGGAAAAATTGTCGAACGCAGTCCCGGAGTCGCTCGCCTCTTCCTCGCGCGAAGAGGCGAACGTGAAGGAGAGCGGGATCGCCTAGCAAGTTTTTCGTCGAGTACAATGCAGCCGGATGATCGCACGCGGCGGGACCGTCGCTCGCGCCCCGGCAATCGACGGTCTAATAGCGAACTCGATTGCTTGCACTAGTGCGCACCGAGTGTACACTAAGGTCTGTTCGTGGTCAATTTTTACATTTAATTTTGTCTCGGATGCAGTCAGTCGAAAACGCTATTAGGGCTTGTGTCCACGATGCTAAAACTTGGCCCAAGTTCCGGTTTTGAGAAATGCGTGGCCAATCAACTTGCAGCTATTCCATAAGAACTGCCAGTTGATTGACTACGCAATTCTCGAAACTAGAACTTGGAGCAAGTACCAGCATCGTGGACACAGGCCTTTAGAATTGACTGTAAACAATCCTCAGTGTGCACTCGGTGCAAGCTGCCGAATTCGCTATAAATAAGAGTGGCGTAAATCCCGATCGTCATTGGTCACCGGCTTCGCTTAACCGCCGCTCCGTACGGTGGCAAATTATTATTTATCACGCGGGTCTAAGGACCGACGGCGAGGAAAGCTTAATCGATGATCGGAACGAATGTGCATCGTAAATTGCGCGGTTTCACTCCCTCGCCACTCCATTCGGACCAGACACCCGCGGAATGGCAATCCGGCTCTCGCGAGATGACGTGTTGAATCTATACGCCGGGGTCTAAACAGGTGGGACACTTTCCTCGCCGGCAGCGCGACTAGGAGCGAGTGGGAGAGGGTAGAAATGAGCTGGACCGCGATGGCTAGATATTTCCGGAATTCGCAAGTGATCGCCACAATTGTGGCTAGCAATGGCGGCCGCAAGCCCCGCTGGCTTCGACGGGTCCGGTGAGACACAACGTACGAGGTACGCGCGGTACTTTGCATAAGCATTCGTGTCTTATTTATCCCACCCGAGGATGGGCGGTGGACTCGGAAAGAGAGGAGAGCGTGGCGCACGGGATAATACGGAGGCAGAAAGAATAGACCGTGGAATAGAGGGGCACTTATGTTCGCAGGATTTATTTCGGGTTAAGCTTTAAAGACCGATTCTGTCCGGTTTATGTATGGGGCCGCGATGGCCGGAGCGGGAAATATCGTCCATGAAAAATTTACAGCGCGGTATGCCGGGCAATTTATTTCGTCATTTATAGCCCGTCGAACTGCCCCGTGATTCCATTCGTGAGACAATTATCGTTCTTGACTCGCTCTCCCTCGACAAGGGGGTTTATCCGCGCGCATGGCACTCGTCGCGCGTACTCAACATTCTCGGTTGACCGTCGGTTAATTTTTCACAGCGTAGGCAGTTGGAAACGAGCCCCCGGCCGGTGATCGATGAAAATTCACCTTCAGCGCGATCCGAAGTCTACGGAGGTGCGCCGCTGGCCGGCCTATTACAAGCCTTTCCGAAACAGCGGCGTACGTGAGGAATGGATCGTACGTGTATAACCGCGCTGTGGTCCGCGAGGAACCGTCCTATCGATTGGCGGCGGTCATGAAAAATCGAGTTTACGATAATAAATGCGGGGCTTACGGAGATCGCGCCGTAATTTGTCCATAACGAAGCGGAAACGACGCGCCGAGATTTCGGAGCGACACGCGAAAGGTGCGCGAGCCAAGCGTAATGCGTAACGACTCGCGGCACAATGGCAGATTGCTCTCTCTTCGTTAAATTATACCACAATAGGCGTACTCGCTTACACTCGGGGAGAAAAAGACAGCAACCCATTTTGGGGCCCACAATTAGTAATCGAATTATTTGGATCGTTCGTAAGTCCACTCTGGGAAAAATTTTGATTAGTGCCTCTTAAGTGAAAATCATCTTTGCGCTACTGTATATCGACAGAACCAATTGAGAGAATTGATTAGTGTTACTTAAAAATCTTGAATACAGATAGAACAGCTAATTGCGATTTTTAGTTACGCGGGGTAAAATTCGTAAAAGATGAGTTGCGAAGAACCCAAATAATTCGATTACTAATTGTGGGCCCCAAAATGGGTTATCCTTTTTTTCCCAGAGCACAGTTGCGATATTTGCCGATACTCGAACGGAAGCCCCTGCCTTAATTTATTGCCGTCTCTCGTCGTGCGCCGATGACAATAAAAATGAAAACTCTTTCAAGCTCGGCTCGCGAAAGCTCGTCCGCGCGGGCGTGTATATGAATTTTGAAGTAATTCTAGTCCTTACTCGGAGTTGTAATTCCTGTAGTAGATTTAATTAAGATAATGAGCTCGTTGTGTACCGTATAAAATCTCGTAAAGCAAAAGTCCTTATTAAAGAGTACCGGTGAAATAGCTCCGTGTTCGATGTCGGGAATAATTGAGGTCTAGCTGTCGCGAAAATGGCTCGCGCAAAAGAGACATCTTAATTTTCGCAAAATATGGTAGCGTCTTTAATTAGCACATCGCGCCTCCGGATATTTTCACTGGGAAATCTCGCCTGGCGCGGCAAGCGCCGCTTTCCCGTCCCGATCCTTGTTTCTGGACGACAACTCCATTGGGGAAAAAAAAGAAGGAAAACTACAAGATCGTCGCGATTTATCGACGCTGATGGATAAGTCCGCTAATTAATGCCAAAAGCGAGCGTCGCGAGTAATTACAAATTGATTTAGTCGCCGGGACAATATTTCAAATGTAATTCGAAATTAATTTCTATATGACTCGTGATTTAAATTTATAATCCTATTCAATCGGGGGCTCTAGCCCCGGCGTTACTGCCCATTACCATTCTAATTTCGATGGCCCGTCGCATTAACACACATTTACCATCAACATAATAAGAGCGTGGGTGAAATTACAAATTGTAGCGCGAACCAGGAGCGAGATATTCTTCGAGGCGGAAAGGACAGCGGGGTCTTTTCGAAGCGGTCAATAAATACCCGGTGCGTTTAAAAAGAGAGACTTTTTATCATCGAAAAAGCTACGATGCCTTTTTTTTAAATAAAAATTCTGATTCCCCCTGCTGCGCGTTTTTAACTTGAAAATAAATTGGATCGCCGGGGAAAGGAGACTTCGCGACGACCATTCCTATCGTGCGTGTCTGATCGCTTTCGAAAGTAATAACGATTATCAGAACTCAGAGTTAGCTATCAAATTCGATTCCGCGTCACCTGACCAGCTGCCATTGCCTCATTAACATATAAATTAGACGCCGCGCATCGAGTCTTGCTCGTCGTTCTCGACGCGCGACACCTTTTTTTTTCCCCTCTGCTAAAACGCGGAAACTATGATTAGGCGAGCGAGGGGATCGTTCTCGATCTTCAAAGTGCAGCGGCGGCGAGTGAATGAGAGAGGGGAAGAAAAAATGTTTCGTCCCGAGAACTCTTTTTATATCTGCACCGACGACACGGAGCGGTGCTTTCAGTTACGTTCCGCATTGAGGCAAACACCGCGGACGGCGAGGTAATCAGCCAATTATCGTCGCGATCGATCTCGAGAAGTCACACTTGCCGCGGAACGGTTCTACGAGGGATTTAGTAGGCGATAAAGAGCCGAAGATAAAGCCACCCTCTTTCCGAGCTCCGACAAAAATCGCTCTCGTCGACGGAGCTGGAAAAGGGCCGGACGTCCCGCGCCGGTAGGGTAGCTGCCTCTAGTACCGGCACCTAATCAAGCAATAACTATTTGTCAGTTCCCCGGGCAACCTAAATCCAAGCTAATTCGACATCCGTGTCGGACACAGATTCGCTATCGGGTATCTCTTTCTATCTGGACGACAGCATATTCGCATTAGCCTGCCCCGCAACCCACGCTCGATCGACTCTCTCGACCACCGTCAGCAGTCCTCCCCCTCCTGGCCCCTCCTCGGCCTCCTCTACCCTTCTCGCCCGCCACCATCATGATTCTCATTCACTCCGGACGTCCCTCGGTCGTCTCTCTCTCTCTCTCTCTCTCTCTCTCTCTCTGCCGCTTTCCGCTAAGTACGCCATATACTCGCGCGCGCGTCACACCATAGGACGAGATCTCGACACGATTAGGGCGGTACTCAATTCGACGTTTCGTCGATTCGGTCCTTTCTTTCTCCTCCGCCTTTACGCCCCGAATCCGCAGCTCGAGTGAGTTTTTCCTCGGATAAGCGTGGCAACTCTTCCTACCGCCAGGCGAGCGAGCGGGATTTTCTGCGGACGAGCCCCGGAACGGGCGGGAGGAAATGGCTTTCGATTCGGGGACGGGTTCACTTTGTTAATGTGACAAATCGAGACGCCGGGGCTCCGAGGGGGAGAGTCGACCTGGCGGCTACGTTGCGCAGATCGCTGCGGGAATCCACGGCAAGATTCCCGGAGAGAGATTCGCGTAGCGTCCCGACCTCCCGCGCGAGCCAACGACCGAAGCCTTCATTTTTTGATGCTCCGCGGAAACGCGGATAATGGATTAGATTGATGCCCACCCCCCACCCCCCCCCACCCCGGTCTGCGTAAGAACGCTGAGAAATGGGACCGCGGCGGTGAAAAGCACGGTCGATCTCGGACGCGATTAGGACACGCGTGCAGACGGTTGCCAGAGAAATTTGCATTTATTTCGCGCTGACCGATCGTTACGCCGCGCGTAAGTCGAATAGACCGGAGCGACTTGAAATGGAAACGCGAAGGAGAGCAACGATCGCCAGCCCGGAGCCGGGAGCGGGCACTGAAAGACTCCGTGAGAGAGAGATCGTCATCGTCGTTAGTCATTCCCGCTTGAATATAGCGTGGAATAAGATCTCAGGAGAGAAACCATCTGTCACAATGCCCTCGACGCTCGACGTCGCGCTTAGACACTCGATAAATTATCGCGCGACGAGAGCTTCCGTCAACTTGTTCACCGATACCGGTAATCGCGGGGCCCCGAGATAACGGAAGGGACAATATTTCGGCGCGTATCTCTCTCTCTCTCGGCTGGTCGTGAGACGTTACGCTAATTATCGCGCCAGGCCGAGATTTCGTCAAGAAAAGTCCCGCTCGAACACAAATATAGACCGCGCTACTTATACCTGCGCGCTTGCGCGCGTTGATCCGACGGATGTCCCGGCTGGGTTCAATTAAGCCCCTATTACACTTTTACATGGGCCCGCATTAAGGCTCGCAGCTGGTCGCGAAGTCGGATATTATTTATCGGTTGACTTACGCCGAGCTCATTTGCCCCGACAAAGGGGGGCCCGGGGTGGCCGGGACGGAGCCGCGGCGGCGCCATTGGCCGGGCCCCGATGAGCCCCGTCGCCGATTGGACGGGCCCCGCGCGCGCTTGCGCTCGCTCTCTCACGAGACGGCCGGACACCGTCGGCACGACGAGAGATGATAGAATATCTTATTAGTCGGACAATGGGCAATCAGAGACGCCATACAGCCTCTCTGTTAGCGGTCCAGTCTCCTCCGGCCGTACGTCTGTCTGTCTGTCTGTCCTACGTGCAGCCCGTGGGCATCCAAGGCCGCCGGGCCCGACCGGGCCCGGACCCCGCCGTTCTCGGCCCGATTCGCCCGATTCGCGGGTACCCTCGCCTTCGCGGAGTCGCTCGTGTACAAATTAAAAGCACGGACTGATATACAGGAGGGACGCAACCCTTCGGTTTCATTATGTCGCGCGGATTTGCTTGAAGCCTTGTGTCCACGATTCAAGAACTGCGTCCCGGTTCTAGTTCCAAGAAATGCGCAACCAGTCAACCTGTGTCTTTTATGGAAAAGCTGCAAGTTGATTGGCTACGCATTTCTTGGAACTACAACTTGGACGCAGCTCTTGGATCGTGGACACAAGGCCTTAGCGCAATCTCACGCGGCTGTGTTTTTGCGAGCACCAATCCCGTTCGAAACGAAGAACCCATGTTATCTCTGTTAAGCCTTGTGTCCACGATCCAAGAACTTGGACACTGCAGTTTTTGGATCGTGGACACAAGGCTTTATGGAATGGCTGCAAGTTGATTGGCTACACATTTCTCGAAAGTAGAACTTGGACAAAGCTCCGGAGGTCAATTCTGTATCCTACGATACAGTGAAAATGCTAAAAGTGAGCGGCTTGGTCTCTTTTTAAAGGGACGGGTAGAATAAGGCATTTTCGCTATAGTGTAAGATACAGAATTGACCACCTGGCATCGTGGACGCAGGCCTTTATGGCTCCAGCGGACCGGCGCGACAACGCGACGCGCGATTATCCAATGAGCGTACAGGTCTCATGGGAAAGCATACAGTTTTCCCATAAAGAGCCATTACTGTTCGCGCAATAGAGAAATATGACGTACAACATTGCGGTCGGGCAACGAAAAGAGAATCGCTCGGCTGGTCGCGAAGAGGAGGACGTCCTCGTCGCTAGCGCAAATTGTTTGTGTAGATTTACTCACTGAGCAGTGCGGCCAATATGTTGGTCCGGCCAATACTCCGACACTCCATAAGCGATCCAGAAATGTCCAGAAAATCGACGCACTTTTGGTCCGCCGAAAGTCCCGAGATTGTTACTTCAGTCGCGACGAATATAACAATTGCACCACCGATAATGTTCTTAAACGTTCACTCACGTAGGCGCTCTCGCCCCTCGCGCCTTGTCGTAGACGAGCCTTTGCCCCGAATGTCGTAAACGCGAACGAACGTTGTCGGCTCGTTCCTTCGCGGATACCTCGGTCGACAGGTCAATGGCGATGCCGCGTCTAAGCCGATGGCTTCTTCACGCACTCGTGATGCACGATTGAACGTGAGAATGACAAAACGCGATACACTCCGAGGGAACGGAGCGACGGAGCTTCGTGGGCGTCCGCGACGCGCGACGAGAAACGCTACGGATCCACGATGAACGATATTCTAGATTCGACACTCGTGACGCGAAAGACTCATTTTAGCAGCCAACAAATATGGCGGACCAAACTGTTACCTCCGAGTGGCGTAAATCCGAACGTTGTCGCTCATCCGTCGCGAGGACCTCGATCGACAGGTCAATGGCGATGCCGCGTCTCAGCCGATGGCTTCTTAACGCACTCGTGGTACACGATCGAACGTGAAGATGATCAAACGACGCGATACACTCGACGGAACGGAGCGACGGAGCTCCGTGGGTGTCCGCGACGCGCGACGAGAAACGCTACGGATCCACGATGAACGATATTCTAGATTCGACACTCGTGACGCGGAAGACACATTTAAGTTGCCTACAAATATGGCGGACCAAACTGTTACCTCCGAGTGGCGTAAATCCAAACGGACGTTGTCGCTCGTCCATCGCGGGGACCTCGATCGACAGATCAATGGCGATGCCGCGTCTCAGCCGATGGCTTCTTAACGCACTCGTGGTACACGATCGAACGTGAAGATGATCAAACGACGCGATACACTCGACGGAACGGAGCAACGGAGCTCCGTGGGCGTCCGCGACGCGCGTCGAGAAACAACTACGGATCCGCGATAACCGATATTCTAGATTCGACACTCACGGCGCAAAAAAACTGCCTCCCGATACGTAAACACTACGCGCCTAAGGTAAACTTCGTTTGTAAACAGTACCCGAGTGTCTCCGCGCATTATTTCATACGTATTTAACATTCGATGCAAGGCCGTGTTAACTTATGCCGGAATCGGTGAAAATTGAGTAATTACAGTCAACTGTTCTCTTCACTTTTAACGGTGATTGGACAATTTTTACCGATTCTGATATAATTTAACAGTTAGTCCCAGTCTACAATAGATGATTTAAGCCCTAAGCTTTAAGAAATTGGCCAATCACGGTCAAGTATGAGTAGAATGCGCGACTGTGATTAGTCAATTTCTTAAGGCTTAGGGCTTAAATCTCTATTGTAGATTGGGACTTACGGCCTTGCATAAACCAGCCTTTAGTGCCCGTCTACAATAGAGCTTTAAACTATAAGCTTTACGAAATTAACCAGTCGCGATCAAGTATGAGTAGAATACGCGACTGTGATTAGTCAATGTCTAAAGGCCATTCTACAATTGCATAAACGTAGTTGTAGAATGGCCTTTATACGGGGTCTACAATGCGAATCGCAGAGTCGTAGTCGTAAGAATAATCGACTGCGATTGGTCAATTCCGTTAGACACATAAGAATTGACCAATCATAGTCGATTATTCTTACGACTACGACTCTGCGACCTCTCGCAGGTTGTGGTTTAAATCTCTATTGTAGATGGGCACTTACAAGGATAAAATTTCACTGAGACAACTCGGAAAATATTCGCGAACGCAGTCCACAGCATATCGCACCATTGAACTATAAAGGCCTTCACACATAAAATTCCGTAAGGACGTAAAACGTGAACATAAGAAAATCGACCAATCACAGTCGAGAACGTAAGGCAATAACGCAAGCAGTAGCAAATCCAATCTGTTGATTTTCTTACGCTTACGTTTTACTTCCTTACGGAAGAGTGGCGACCGTGCTATTCTTGTTTAACTAATTACAGCGATCACGGTAGTTGACGTTAAAAAGAGATAACACGATCGCAACTCAACTATCTCTCTCTGACCGCTCGATCCTATGGAGGGGGTAGGCAGAGAGAGAGAGAGAGAGTGTGCTCCTTCCAGTAGGTTATATAGTTCAATATATCATATATAGTTCATATATGATATATCAAAGTTGCCCTAAACCACAGTCTTAAGCCTATCACACAATAGAAAAGCACAGGCAATAGGAACAGGGAATAGAATTTCTGACGCGTTGGATTGGTTGGAAGAAAATTTCCGACGAATCCAACGCGTCAAAAATTCTATTCTCTATTCCTATTGCCTGTTGCCAGGCATTGTGTGATAGGCTTAAGACCGTGCCCTAAACGCTGTGAAGTTACGACGTGAGCGGCGCGTGATCACGTGATTATACACTGTTTTTCGCAATTCTCAGAAAAAGCGTGAGGACGCGGGGTCTGTTTTTCGTGGCTGAATGCTTGCCGTCTTTCCGCCTTCCCCCCCTCTCCGATGTTTACTAACGTGCCTACTTTGTTCGCGGCAGTCGGTGTTGTAGCATCGTTCAGTTACGAAAAATAGACGCATGAATACGGTAGTGTTTAAGCTTAGATAACGGGGCTCGACACATTAGCGTCTTAAGACAACACTTAAGATGATATTGAAATAAGAATCGACTATGAATACCGGCCTACGTGGGCGCCCATCTCTGTTGCGTATGCATCGAGACGCATCGGGAACCCCTAGTCCACAATCTTGCTTTAAGTAAGCTGCAAGAAATTAACCATTACAAGTGAGAGCGAGGGGAATAGATGCCTGTGATTGGTTAATTTCTTACGGCTTAAGGCTCACAGCTTACTTAAAGCAAGATCGTGGACCAGGAGTGAAGGTAATCACGTGATTGCGCCTCGGGGCCGAGAGATGGCGTGCCATTTTCCGCGCAGTTTCCCGCGCGGTCCCAAAACCTGGTGACGTCACGTTATTTCCGTCTTTTTGCGCGCTTTTCACCGGACGGTTGGTGGCGTCGCTTGGCGAGTCGCTTGGGAGATTGGGAGACACTCGTCATTGACTCTTCCGCCGCGTCGGATCGTACGAGACGCGTCGAAATA
This sequence comes from Vollenhovia emeryi, assembly GCF_000949405.1. Classification (NCBI taxonomy): domain Eukaryota; kingdom Metazoa; phylum Arthropoda; class Insecta; order Hymenoptera; family Formicidae; genus Vollenhovia; species Vollenhovia emeryi. The sequence goes on along the minus strand of NW_011967183.1, from coordinate 160,979 downwards.
TTGGCTCCTGCCCACTGGACGCGGTAACGTTGCCGCACGGCGGAACTTGGCTAGGGAAACCAGCACTAGCCAATCCACATCCGAGCGCACGAGAGCGCCGGCAACGTTACCGCGTCCAGTGGGCAGGAGCCATATCTCCGTAAGTACGTCGCGCGTTTCTCCGGCTCGCCCCGAGGTATGTATATCGCGAGTGTAAGTGATCGCCGAGTGGCAGAGGAGACGACCCTCCGGTCATCTCGTCGCGGCGGCACCGGCCACGCTACGCGATGACGCCTCTGAGATATTCGGTACCGCGTCGCGCGTCCTTTTGTTCCATTTTGCCGCAAAGTGCGTCGCGAGCGTGACCGGCCGGACAAATCGACGCGCCGTGCGAGTGTCTTTTCGGGCGTCTCGAGAGTCGCCGCGGTATTGCGCGGCGCATTGGCACGTAGAGAATATACAAAATGCATGTACGGTGCATGTACGGAGCCGCGTGCGTTGCTCGGGCGTCGCATACGAATCGACGCGCCGCCATCTTTGCACGCGTCTCGTCTCGCCTTTTTTAATTTCCCTTCGCTCCGAAGTGCGTCGCGAATGTAACCGGTGGAGTAGTGGGTGCCGTAGAAATGGTCGACGGGTAATGTGCGGCCAATGGCGGAGGAGGCGGAGGACGATCCGCGGACGCTTGAAGGTTTGGGCTATTCGCGTGGCTTTTAACCGGTCGACTCTCAGCTTTTCGGTCGGCAGAACTTTCGCATACGTTTCTCTGTCGACTAAATTCAAGAATCGAGCCCCCGAGAGCAGCCTCTCGATGCGATGGACGCGACGTGCGTCTACGACAATTCTTCGTGCGTCGACTCGCGTCTTGTACCCGTTTCCACCATCTTTCTCTAATTTTACGAATTGGAGAAGGACAACAAGTAATTTAAGCTGAAATTGAAGTTAATCTGCATTGTACCCGTTTCTACCAACGCAGTCTCGGTTTAACTTGCTTTGTATCTTCCTTTAGTTTTACGAATTGTGGAAGGACAAGAAGTAATTTAAGCCGAGATTAAAGTTAATCAGCATTGGTAGAAACGGGCATCGCTGCGGAATCATAAACGCTTGTGTGACAATTTTTCTGCTTTTCAGTCCGCTGGTCCGAAGTGCGTCGCGAGCGTGACCAGTCGAAGAAGTCGGACAACGAGGATGGGCGGTCGTTGCGTCTCGCTTGTACAATCGTCAACGCGAACGAGCAGGTGCCGATTAATGGACCCAATCGATCGAACTTTGTGCGTTAACTTTGCGCCAGCTTCGGGTACACGTACAACGGAGATGTAGCACAGCGACAATGTGGACGCTCGACTGTTCCGTCAAGTGCACTCCGTGCGACCGTAGAGCACGGCTGTGCGACACGCGCGCATACCGCGAGCGTACGTGGAGAGAGTAGTCTCGTGTCGGCGAATATGTATTCGCGAGCGAGATTCTTGGAGCGAACCAATCTGGATGCTCCACTGCTCGCGAGTGCGTCGCGGATGCGAGCATTCAGGAGTGCGCGATCGCCAAGGTAAACTTGCCGGAAGTTCCGTCCAGTCGCGTGGTCGCGCGTGCGCGAGTAAGGAACAGCCCGGAGGAAGCAGCGAGGGAAGCGGCAACCGGCACATGGCAAAAGGTAACTTCCTCTTTACGCGCGACTTATCGCTCGGTCACTTGGCATAATTGCTTCCCGTTTTAGAACCTTCGAAAGTGACGCGAGAGAAAAAGAATCGGGAACGTGATATTTTTTTTCTGCAAAATACACGCTAATTGAATCGTCGCAGCGTAGATTCACGTTTTAAAGAGATTCTTGTTTTCTACTTTCAGTGACATGCAGAGGGATGCAGCTTCTACTGAGCAGAGGGATGCAGCTTCTACTGAGCAGCGTATCGGCCGTTTCGGTGAGCGACCAACATATTATTATTTGATGTGTAGTTTTTCAGAAACAACCCACACCGGCCAATGTTTGTATTTAAAAAACAAACGACGTTTCGGTCCCGGATTTGGAGCCTCTTCAAGTTATCTCTTCACACAATTGTTATTGGTCTCATATTGTTCGTTTGGCCAATATCGTTATGTTAATAAGATATTGGTAAAAAAATCAGTTCAATCTGATCTTTCGCGTCTCGCACGACACAACTATACATCTCTCGATATTTTTACTCGGGTCGCACAATTATTCCACTCCGCACTCTTCAACCAAGGAGTGCAATGATTTCTTGACCAATAACGATATTGGCCAAACGAACGACACGAGACCCAGTAACAATTGCGTGAAAAGAACTTGAAAAGGCTCCAAATCCGGGACGAAAACGTGGTTTGTTTTTAAATAAAAACATTGGCCAGTGTGGGTCGTTTCTGAAAAACTACACATCATTGGTTTTATATTATTTATTAATATTTATTTATTACTGGCGATATCAAATCTATTGGTGAGATATTACTGTTTATTCGCGAGACGCCGCTGCGTCTCTCGAGTCCAGCCCGCTCTTAAAAAAGGCGTGCAAGAGGTTTAAATGCCGGCGCTTTTCCGCGCTCAGTGCTCCGTGTTATCATAATCGCGGTACACCGATCGCCACCCCAGGAACAGTCTCGCCCGAGCAGCGGCAGATAAAGAGTTAGGCTTGATACGATTATCTGTCACGGGGCGTAAAAGCGAGATAAGGTCGAGACGCGGTTATACGACGGTAGAGCGCCCCTCCGCCGAAGTTAAGGGCAAACTAACCCTAAGTTCGGGGAACAAGCGCCCCAGGCGATCTCGGCGAGCGGTCCGCAATCTGATCCCGCGCGATCGGAAGAAAGGGAGTGAGGAAAGGTAAAGAAAAACGCGCGTAACTCACTGGAAAAGCTAGAAATCCCCTCCCCGTTCGATCGCGATGTCCGCGATGGCGCGATAAGGGAATCTGGGAGTCCGCGTGTCCGGCCTGTCTTTCTTCTCCGCGTCCGCAACGCGAGCCGGGGGATCCCCGCGCCTCCGGGAACATCCGGCCCGATCGGCGAATCGATCGCCGTTTCGCGCGCTTGTTTCGGACGCGGGCGATAACGCGACGAACGGTGGACCGATCGTCGCGGCCAATGGAAGTTCTAATCGAGGACGATCCGTTCGCGTACGCGTTGAGGAATCCCTCCAGGTTCAGGGGGCAGCGCCCTTGCTGCGCGTTAACTCTCCCCTGCTGCGTACAGACGTGCGGTGCTACGCCGCTTGACGAATGGATTCGGCGTGGCCGCGTTCGCGGAACGCGATCGCTCGCCCTCCTCTACCCACTTGATTCGTTCAATGCGATAATCCAGGGCATTCCTTCTTATACCGGTAGGTGTTACGCCACCTAGATATTATGTAATGTTTAACGTAATATTTAATAATGAATGAGAAGACCGTTGGAGTCAAGTAAGACGTACGCGCACCCACAGAAAGGTTTTCCAGATCCAACGCTATTACACTTTAATGTATCATAAAATAAGACCGATTATTCTAGAGAAAGGGATATTTTAATCTTAGGTGAAAAATTCTAAAATCTAGAATAAAATGGTAGTCTCTTGTCGAGTATCGTGGTGCCATCTTTGTGTAAGATGGGGGGAAAATTTATTCTAGAAATTTATTAAGAAATGCGAACGTTTCGAACACCTTCTTCGGGTTCGTCGTAAGCGCAATTAACATAATCATGAAAATAATAAAATACAATACAACGTAATAGTCGGCAATAACAAATGAAGGATAGAGTAGTTCCGAGTAGAAAGCGGTTGTGGACAAAACTCGGTCGGTGTAATAAATGCTCGAACGTAAGAAACGTATGAGGAAGGTGGGTTAAATTTGACATCTTGAAATAGTTTGAAAAGCCGGAAAAATAGACCAATATTAATGTTTATGTAACATTTAGTGTTTCTTTTCCGGAACGATAGGTAAGCTCGCGGTGGGACATTTTTGTTCTTCAACGTTACGTGCAATTTCGATCGACGACAGGGTTGTCTGATACGATTTATCGCCATCGAAATGACGCCTCGGCTTCTCTGTATCACATTGTAATAATAACGGGAAATAATTGCCGCAAGGTTTAATGACTGGCGCGATTTTGGGCGTACGGGCTGCGCCGCCGCCATTAAAATCATAAGTAGGATTATTATCTTTCGGCTTATTGGGCCAATTAGGCTAATGTACCACTTTATGCGTCAGTCATGCCATCGCGGCGCAGCAATAAACCAGCGGGCAGATTTCTCTCGATTTTACGGCCGTGTGCGCGCGCGACGAAACCGATCGCGGCGCGGGCGCGACTCGAGGAAACAGTTTTGCCAGTATAAATCCCGTAATAGGATGTAATCCGCGGCGCGCGAACAACAGTCAGCCTCGCGTGATACGACGCAGTATATAAAAATGTGCGCCCGCGCGATCAAGATTAAACGGACGGTACGCTCCTTATAAGCTTTAATCGAATTGATAAATCATCTTGGCTCTTTCCCCCCCTTTTTTTTCTTTCTTTCTCTCCCTCTCTGTCTCCCTCTACTGCCGAATCGCCGTCTGATATTTTTATTTCCGCGCGATTCCTCGCCATCGAATGAGGTTATATGATTGGAAATTCATTAAAATTACGTTTCTTCCCGAGACACAAAATTGTTTCACCGCAAATAAATGTACTAGATTGCACTAGACTACTAGAGCGACGAAACTCCATGTATTTTCGGTATTGGATTAAGTATTTTTGCTCTTTTAAATTGGCAGGACCAAATCAGCAAATCGAATACGATCCAGTGAATTATTTAGTGTTTATTTGGTACCAGTTTGTGCCATCAAAAATAACTTTGTGCCTCGTGCCATTTAAGGACAAGTCGTGGTCTTGCTAACTTAATGTGAAACTAGCAAATTAAAAGTGTCAAAAAAACGGAAAATAGAAGTGAATTCAATTAGTAGTACGTACTTGAAAAACGACGCTCGTATTCGATGTTTAATGATTAATAAAATTTCATGATTTAATGTCCAATAATGTTTTTCATGGAATTATGAATTATTTTTTAAAACTTTTGTCCGTCTTTTTTTAAAAAGCTCTGTTTAAAAAGTAAACTAATAAACTGTTTTATAGTACTTCACAGTAAAGAATATAACATGTTTTTGTGTTGTAAATTATACTCTTATTTAAAAAACATATCAAAAATGTATAACATTTATTTTTACTGTCGAAAAATGCAATTAGAGAATATATATGTAAAATCAATTTGATATTAAAGTAGTAACTTGAAAGTCTTTTTAAATAAAATTTAATTAAACTTTTCTCTTGAAAAAATTTGAAAAAATTATTGATATCGATGATGCGATCGATAGCGCCAACCTGAGCTCATAATCTACATTTTATTAATATTGTTTTAAAAATGTATTGTTTCTAAATGTAATTTATATCAGTTATACGCATGTACGTATATATTTATTTAAACAACCAATCGTATAGGCACATACTTTAAAGTAAATTTTATATTGTTCAAAATAAAAGCGCGTTTTTTTAATTAACTTATCACGTTACCGCAACAACGTTTTTAAATTTTTCTTCAAGCTTTTAAAGAGAAAAACTTGGGTCCTCGCTAACTTTATATTAAGTTAGCGGCGTCACGATTTTTTGTTAGACGGTTCGAGATGCAAATGCATTTTTGGTGGCGCAAAATAATCGACGACTAAATAATCCACCGGGTTGCATTGGATTTTGCGGACTTGGTCCTGCCAGATTAAGAGAGCGGGAATATTTTTGAGCGAACGAATGGACAATATCTTGAAATCTCGCGAAAAGATCCTTCAAGGTCTCTGCGCAACCGTAAGATTTTCAATTTCCTCGTTATCCTTACGAGCACAGTTCTACCTCCGCGACTATATATCGAGCCCCCTTTCTCCTACCGCTACGGGGCCGCTACGCCAGCCCCATTCATTAACGTAACACGATTTATCAATTAGCGTAAAAGGCAGCGATAGATAGTCGTTCTGATATGTTGCCCCATTCTACCGTTGCGATCTTTCCCTCCCTCCCACCCTCCGCGCAACTATTCCCCCTTTTTTCACGCGTAACTTTCTTTCCTCCTCTCTGCCTCGTATAACTTATTTTTTATTTTCGCCTCGTCATGCCTTCTTTTGTCTTGAGATATTTATTTTTATCTCTCGATATTTTTACTCGTGTCGTACAATTAACAATGCAGCTTCAGTTGACTCTGCACTCTTCAGCCAAGGAGTGCAATCATTTTTTTACCAATATGTCAGTTTATTTATTTATTTAATATTTATTCTTATGTATCTCTTGACATTTATTAATTCGTAACAAGGTAAAGTGCAGTGACTCTTTTTTAAAAATATTTAGTGTCATGTACGTTTGCAGATTACTTTAAAAGGGTCCAAATTCGGGATGTCGTTTGTTTTTTAATTAAAAACATTAGCCAGTGTAGGTCGTTTTTGAAAAACCACATATCATTGATGTTTATTTTATTGTATCTTATTTTTCTTAAAGTCATATATTATTATGTGGAGCTACGAAATGCGCAAAGAAAATTAAGATGTGACGCAATGATTATAATGGATATCCGCATAATTTTCACTAATAATTCTACGTTTAAATTATCCGAGCCAGTCTCACGTGATCTCGGTTTGAGTTACAGTTGTTTTAAGTACCTCTCGGGGATGTTGATGGGAAGGGACGGTTGTTATTATATCATTTGGTAGCCGCGTAATAGCGCATAGTCCATAATAACATAATTAATCTTAGCGTTCGTGTATCATTAATTCGGTATAATATAATTTCCGCGGACATTGTGTAGTGATTAGGGCAAAAAATTTCGCAAAAGGAAATAACGCGCGTTGAACGACGGAGAAGATGCGGCGGGAAGTGTTCGGAAATAGCGGAACGTTGAAATGATTTGGTAGTCGGTCGAATTAAAAGCTGTACAGACACTATTATATTTCTCTACACCCGTATACTTGGTACGCGTATCGTGCCTGCAATATTAAACTTTGATGCTGGCCTTGGCTCAGGTAAATCATTCTTTGTCCCGTCTCTTTCTTTCTCGTTGATGTGCCCGCCTCCCCGGCCACTTCCGGCGGATGATCGTAAGCCGCAAAGAATGTAGTCCGAGAGTCGTGTTCATGGTCCCAAACCGTCGGTGCGCAGCGAGGCACGAAACTGTTATTGAAAAAGAAATTAATTCTTCGGCAATCTCGTCGTACCCCGGTGCTTCCGCTCGGTCGCGATCGAGGGAAAATCGCGGATCAGCTCGCGAAGCCCCTCTGCGAGCTCAACCGCGGACGAGTCCCACATGTTTCGTTCAAGCCCCTCGAAGCCGGCGCGTAGATATGTATTACCTTTCTCCGAGCGCATTATTATTTCGGGTGTATCGAATTTTACACCCGTTTATCTTCGTCCCGTCCGGAGCATACGTAGAGGAATATGTACGAATGTTGGCAAGAGAGGAGCGCGCGCTCGGAGCGGGTAGAGCGGCGCGCGACGCGGAAGTCGATCCAGCGCAAAAGTTTTCCTTTCCGGCCGGCAGTGGCCATCGGAATGTCGTTTTACCGGTACACGCTGTCGCATCGCGAGGCTTCGAAATCCCCGGGATAAAGTTAGGGCTCAAGCCGGGTAAATGCGAGTTTGAAATGTTGCCGCCGGACGTGCGCGGGCCGGATCCGCCTTCGGCATAATACTCCGCTCGGCCGAGCGAACTTTATGCGAATTTTGGGGAAAAATTAAAAGAGAATTTCCGCCGTTAGATACGGAGGACGGGGCCGCGTGCGATACGTGCGGAGAATTCACGAGAGTGGGACCGGGGGAAGAAGAGGAAGTCGGCTCTACGTTAAAGCGTCGCCCGTATTACGTTCGAGACACGCGAATTCGGCTATGACGGATTTAAACTTTTATTTTCCCTCGCGAGTCGCAAACAAGTTTGAATTTGCAATTTTCGATCGAACGGTCGTCTTGGCCGTTTCAATTAACTCGAATCCGCGATGCACTCGCAGCGCACGTCCACGCGAGCGATTCGCATTCTGCAGGAATGCGAATAGCAGGGGCGTGTCGACGATTTGCGAGAAGGATCGAAAGTACAGCGAGGGAGAGAGAGAGAGGGAGGGGGATACGAGGGGGAGGAGATTCTCTTCCTGGGCCGATACTTATAGTGCCTGGTAATGAAGGTGTTATTAAATAGATTGAGATTAATTGCGTGATTAGTGCTTTATGTGTAATTGGATAGTGAGCCGAGCGGAATCGCCGAGAAGGAATTAAATTGGTGTTCGTGTACGTGTTTATATCCTGAATCTCTTCTTCTTTCCTTTCCCTCTTTGTCCCTTCCCTTATTAGTCTTATTCTTGCGGTGTGCGATCTTCGAGGGCTACGGGGCTCCGTCGTCCTCTTCCTTCTCCGCATCGCGTATTCCGATCCAAATAATCATAGTCAGACCTCGCTCGCAGTTCGACAACTGCATATCCATTTTAGTTCGCGTGCTAAAATCCGCAAGTTACATCTTGCGCGACGGACAGGCGACTTTCTCGCAGGATTAACTATGAAAAATCATCGTCGGACGGCGTCTAGGGAGGAAACTCATAGAGCAGGTTGCGAGACAAGATCGGAAGAAAAAAAAAAAGAAAGGAAGGATCGTAGACGGCCGCCAAGAGGGTGGCGGAGACGCGCGGTGGGAGAGGGTTTCTTCTTGGCCCTATTAAAAAGCCCGTTTCCTCCTCCGTTTCTAAAAGCCTCTTATGGCACTCGAGGCAACTGCGAAAGCACTTGAAAGCTCCTGAAAAGCCCGACAACACTTCCCTGGTTGAGTGCCGCGTCCCGCTAGGAGGCCGCCGCGACTTCGCACCCTGTCAGCTAGATACCCTCCGTTCTCCGTGTGTTGCAATATCGACTCTATCCTATGTATTAAACATCGAGTGCCCTCCTCGCGCGCCAGCCCCGAGTCCAGTCGCGGCGCGACATACACGAATCAAAGAAATTCCTCCTCGCGACTTCTGACTAGCGTCGTAAACAGATCCCCCCCCGCGACAATATCGTCCCGGCAAAACGTCGGGGCCCCAAACGTCGCGTAATCGGATCGGCCAATTTGCATTTTGCGAGATAACGAAATTGGGAGATTGAAAATGTTTAAGTCGCGGATTTAATCTTAGAAGCAATTTCGCGCGAATCATCATCGCAATGTCAGCGGGCAGCGCCGCTATCGATCGGCTCAAATTGGACATCTGTATTCGGAGTGACATAGCGCGGTAGTTACCGCGAGTCCTCTCTTCAGAGCGTGCCCGCGCGAGGAAGTCGGACGATATTCTAATGTATTGTAATAAGGCTCGCGGGGAAAAGCCGCTCGCGCGAGAACCCATTGGCCCATTTTCATTTAAGACGCCTAGCGATTGGTCGTAGACTCGTAGAAGAAACACTGCATTATGTATGTTCCCGTTATCTCCGCTCGGGAGAGCGCTTCAACACGCGGATTACCAACACCTTCTGTCCCTCTCGCGTCCTTCTCCCGCGTCGCTCGATTCGCGACAGCTTTCCTCCGTGCGCCCCGGAACTTCTTTGACGATCTCCCACTCGATACCGAAACTCAAAAGCACAGTGCACCGATTGGTAATCAAATAAAGGATTGATCGAGGAGTCGCAAATGCGCCAGGTCGCCCGAGCGTGGAGCAACCCTCGCAAATTGACCGTAGCGATTGAAATTAATTTCGAGATCTTCGTTCCGGGGCTGGTAAAATGTTAAATCCGCCGATTAAAGTCCCCAAAGCTGATCTAGCGTCCAGGATGCAACTAAATGAAACAATTCCTGGAATTCTTCCCGACTTGACTGACCGTGGTAAGGCGAGGGTCGGTTAATTTCTGGAAAGGTCCGGGGCGCGCGGACGGTGGTGTTGGGGGGCTCGCTTAATCTGGCGCAGTTTAGACAATTTAGCGCGGTTACCCGGTTAGCGTCAAACATAACCTCGCCACTTGGCCGGGTGTAAAGAATGGCGGCTGTAATGTCGGTCCACGCTCCACGCCGCCTAGGGGAGGCGAAAGAGGAAGAGACAGGGTTGCGAAGCGTGAGCGCGCGGGGGTGGATGGGACGGGTGTGTGCTTACTGGTTACCGAAGCAGAAGGGTAAGAGAAGAGGGGCTGCTACTGCCGCTGGTCCGCGCCGGAATAACCCAGCTCTTTAATTTAAAGCCGCCGGACAGTAATTAAAATAACCACCCCCCGACACACATACTCCCCCAAGCGGTGCCCAACCTACTCAAGAAAACGCTTTCTCGCCCCTTCGATTCCCCGGCTGGCGCGACTCGATGCCTCTCGCGATGGTCACGTCGTAACGTAAATAGCTTTGCTCTCCCGACGAGCGGTTATGTTTGTCCAATTATCTTTAGGTTGTCATCGTAGCTTTCGTGTGACTCCCGAATCTTCATCTCCAGCCTCCTTTAGCGATCGATATCGATACGGGTTTACGGGGTTGCATCGTTACAGGCGATCGCCGTTTTGAATGATCTTCAGCTCGAAACTTTCAGACCACTTGCCCTCGCGACAAAGGAACGACAAATTGTTTCAACATATTATTCCGATCGTGAACAGTGCGTTATTTGGACCTGGTTTGAGCACCTTTCCGCTTGTGGTTCTTCTTGTTCGCGATTACGAGAAAGGCCGAAGTCAGGGCGAAAGCGTAGCAAAATGGCAAATTTAATTTTGTCCGTCATGTCCGAATTTTGTACGGGGCATTCTGCCTCGCGAGTATCGTGATAAAAAGTAAGGACCTATGAATTATATGTCGACGTCTCGGGGAGCGACTCGTAGGAAATGAGATATTACGTACAATATGATTTAATAATAATTTCGATGTTGTTGCATAAAAGCGATCTTAAAATCAGGTAGCCGATACGGTCAGCCGAGAATTTCGATTAAATGTTTCATCAGCGTATCGGTATCGGTGCAATTTTCGAGTTGCTGGACGACGCGGTATCAAATTGCAGGTAATCACGGAAATTAGAAACGCACGTTACGCGCCCGGAGCGTTTAAAGGCGTATAACGAACCGGTTTAATAATTCACTTAACTGAATATACTTTTCCATCACCGGCCGCTCGAAGCGGGAGATTGGCTGCGAAGTGTTGCACGAAACGGGGGAAAAATAAAAATTAGTCAAAGACAAGGAGCGCAAACTTAGGACGGCGAGCGGGATGATTTCATTCGCCATAACTGACCGTTCCCCCAGGATTATTATTTTTTCATCAAGACTCGTGTGAGGATGAAGGGAGAAAGAGCGAGACGGAGAAAAAGAGAGTGAGGGTCCAGACGGACGGGCCACCCCGAGAAATTGCATCTCCAGGGTGGGAAGCCCTCCTTCCCTACGTTCCTTCCACGGGTAGCCTTCGCGAAATATATACGAGCCGGCAAATTGAAAACTAGCGATCGGCCCGCCTGAATAAAATATCGTTTAAATTGATCGTAACACCTGGTATATCGGCCGCCGGTTATATCGACGCTGGTGCTGGTCACGATTGCAACTTTAAACGCGGATCAGCTTACCCTCTTATGATCTAGAATGTGCATCTCAATTCAGTTCTTTCGCGCGAGACAATGGTTGGAACGTGCTGGTGATTCAGCGACAACGCGTCTTTCCTCCGTCTTTCACTTTTGTACAAAACGGTATACGCTTCGACCCTCCAAATGTCCCTTTCGGTTGATAGTCGCAGAACGAAAAAAAAACCCCTCCCCGGTAGTTTCTTTAATTAATATACGCGCTTATATCCCTCGAAACTGCGAAACAAATCGAACGGGGAAAACCCTGGCATAACTGCGTTTTAGGGACCGCGTAGCGATTGCATTTAACGAACTCGTATCGTTCATCGGCGCGTGGGCATCGTTGCGAAGACAAATAAATTAAGTGGATCTCGATGATGGCATCCATTTTAGCGACGAGCAATAATACAAAATAACGTAAGAGCGAATCGATACGCGCAGATCGCAGCGCGCAATTGGAATATACACTCGAGCCTCGATATCGCTTGAACGTTATTTCATTGTTCACATTCCAGCGCAATCAGAGGCGGAAACACTTTAAACGGAACCACTTACGTTCCTCGATTCATCAGGGGTTAATATCGGATTACCGTCGGTATTTTTACGGTGGTCGTGTCGCTCTTTGCTCGTTGTACGCGACACCGCCGCGCCCGCATGCAGATAAGACAATATTGTTTTCGTGCAAATTCGTCGCCGTTAAAAAATTGGCTAATCTCATTTGTCCGTCACCGGGCCGGCCACCCGCCGCGCGGACATTGGCGACATATCGCCCCGGCATTGTAGCGGCGAAGCCGAAGCTTTGATCCAACGGCGAAAAGACGAATTACTTTTGCATCGTCTCCCCGCATCCCCCCGTCCCTCCCCGTCCCGTTGGCGGCATTCAATTAGCAGAAATGACGAATCGTAATTTCCCCGAACATCGTTCGATTCAATCAGGGTCGGACGAGTCCGGAGAACACGAATTCGTGCTTTCCAATCGGGCTGATTGGCCGGAGCGTCATTGCGATCGATTAGGAACAGCCGAGGTGGTTTCGGTGCACACGCGAGAGGGACGCGGCACGGGGACGCTCCGCTCTTTCCCGCGTAATCCGTCGGATTAGTCAATTATGTATAGCATTACGTCTCCATACATTTGGACAGGTCGCATAGGTCGGACGAGCGAGCGCGCAAACACGAGGAGAATCCTGAAGGATGCACGGGTTGAGAGATAGACCGAGACAGGGTGGGAGGGAGGGGAGGAGGGGAGGGGCAGCCAAATGAAAAAGAGAGCCTTTGTGTTTGGGATTCCTGCGCGGTATAGGGGGTGGGGTGTGAGAGTGGCGGGTGGGATGCAACTGCAATTTGTACCTCTTACTGTCCGCGGGAAGAATGGGTATTGTCTTGCAGGAGAGAAACGAATTGAGCCTCTATGAAGCCCGGCGTGCGAATGGGAATCGATATTTTTAATTTCAGTAGAAGCCAAACATCTACGGCCAGTCGGCCGAGCATCTCCCCCACGTTTCGGGCATCTTTCACCTTTTCGTAGCTTACATATCTGGGGTAGGGAGAAAGAGAGAGCGAGAGGTGAGACGATACGCCCTGACCCCTCGCCGCTCGTGACACCCGCTAATTGTAACGAGATGGTAAACATCGGTAGCGCCGGAGTTTGTCTCGAAAGGGCCTGGTTGCGCCACGTTGCACGTCTCCAAGAAACACGACGCGCGCGCGCGCAAGATGAATTCATTTTCGGTTATACGCGCGCAGCGTGGCGTGTGTGGCCGCAATCTCGACGTGCGGATCTCGCGACGTTGTTAAGCGATCGTGACGCGCGGTTTAATTGGAGATTTATCGCTATCCGCCGAGCCAATGGTATCGAAACTATCTTAAAACAAACCTTTACACGCTCCTTTCGGCCACGAAGACTACGCACGACTCTCGCCGCGACTGATTCAGTTTGCGCGAGTGCATTCCGCGCCCTATCTTCATCCAGGGAGATTAGCGCCGCGTACATCAAAGAGTCGCACCCCCGTAACGTCGTTCCGTCTTGAAAAATTCGCGCTCACGTCGCGGTAATTACTCGTCGCGGGTGCGAATTTCTCCCACGCGCGTTCTCCCCGAGAGAAAGAAGTCGAGAGAGAAGACTTTTGATTGACTCCCGTGGTCCTTCGTTACGCGGAACGAAGGGCATACAGCACGACCCACACCCTTTGTTTTCCGAATGCAAATAAGTAGCCTCAACCACTCACCCTCTTCCTCCCTGCCGGCCCCTTCTTTACCTCCTCCATCCTCCCTCTCTATCTCTCTACTCGTCCCTCGCACAGCTTCTAACTCTACTTCGCCGTCCCTCTTTCTCCCTCTCGCTGCCGCCCCCTCTACGTATCTGTGTACGTGAGAGTACACCCCCTGCTCTCACACCACGAAACGCAGAACACAGCGCATGCATATTCATACGTGGACCATGGCTGTGTGTGCACGAGAGGTTATTAATTAACCGGAAGCCTAATCAAGGCTCGTAGTCGAAGAGGGTAGCCGTCTCTCCGCGTCGGTGAAACCACGCCGAAATTGCGGTCCCTGATGTAGGTGGCGTAGGTTTGATCGGCTAACCGCGGAAAAAAAAAATACCGATATGCCGGGAGAGCCGTAAATGAGATCGCAAATATGCAAGTTCGATTTCAAGACACGTTACTCGAGGTGGCGCGAAGTCGTCGAGTGTACGTTTAAACCGGCGTTTGTACAAAACCAAAAACATTTCCGACAATTTTCCAACGGACTCGAGAGATCGTTAAGACGATCACAATAGCGTGAACGGATGCAAAGAATATTCCGGTCCCGAGATGATGTGCCGAGAAAAACTAGAACAATATCGCGCCACTCCTTAGAATGTGACTCGAGCATAACCGTCGTGCGAGACATCGACAAAAAGTTAATTCCTCTTCAACGACGTTTCTACTAGTACACCGGTACGTTACCATTCACAGGGGTTCTCCATTCTTAGAAAATTATGCTATTATCGAATTGTATTAATCGCATCAAGGGGTCATTTCCCTTTAACGGCCCAAAAACGATCTTTAACCCTTTTTTTTCACAGTAAATACACCGTACAATGAAATCAATCTTTTGGGGCTTTATTAGGGCACTCTTAAATAACACGAAAAAATTTTGTCATTCAAGCAATTTTTGAATCAAGCGTTTTCTACGCCGTTCGAATGGCGTGTCAAAAAAGATGCATGTCCGTGATGACTTTTATCATTCAGGCTTACCTGAAACAAAAAAATCAAAAAGATTCTTAATCTACATGAATTTTGCCATGTCCCGAACCTTACTTAAGATTTTTTTAATAACAAAATGGTGCTAGTTTAAAAAAATTTTGAAAAGTACTTTTTAAAGCTTTTTGAAACTGGCACCATTTTATTATTATATAAAAATATAAAATCGTGAATCCCCGCTTTGTTTTTATGCGTACTACAATCGTGTGGATGAATTTTGTAATTTTATAGAGCCAATTTCAAATTGTTCACAATTAAAAAATTGAAAATTTCAAATACCAATATCTTTTTCACTAGACTTCTGACCTGAGTATTTTAAGTATAAAAATGTTCTGCTAGTCCGCAGCTTATCCTGGCATTATTTTGTGCACAAAAGCTAATAAAAAGATTTACCAGCGCCTTAAACTATATTCGAATGTGTCGGTAATTATCGCAAAACTCTACGTATCTTAGTTTCGCTATTAAGCACAACTGAACATCGGTCGCTAACGCGGCTGCGGACGAATCTGCTCTCTCACGGTGATATTATTGCGTTATTGTAAGCTTAAAGTACCTTGAAGCTACTTTGATTTTTCAATAAAGCAAAATCGCACGTCGTTTACTTTCGTGTCGTATCGTGTAACGGGACGGATAGCGGAACGACGCGTAACGATAATGCATTGAAAATGTTTCGACGTCGAATTACACGTGCGAAGTAATATATTTCGAAATCCTAATTGGCCCGTGCACGCAACGCACGCTTAAAATGCATCCTGTCGACGAGTTATCGATACGATGCATCGATCAAGTATTTCCTCTCCCTTCCATTCAAGATTATTATGTCCCCTCGTCGGATCTTCTCAGAAATGGATATATCGGCGTACCCGAAGATCGATATATACACATATATACATATATATATTTATATATACATATATATGTATTTATATGTACATATATATACCGGGTGTGGTACCTTACACGGCAGACCGACAATCTCGCGCCATTACGATCGTATAATGATCGTTATCCGAGAGCACAAAGGGTCCAACAGTGGTGCTCAGCTAGAACCGGCGTTTATCGTCCGATCTGCGGCTTCATGCCGGCTGTTTGCATGCGGCGATCACACTTCGCCGCAATTATGATCGAGAGATAGCTCGATCAGGGCCGCATTTACGCGTTGTCGCCGCGGCAGGCGCGCTCGGATCCTCTGGCAAAATTGCAATTTGCGTAATTGTCAGCCAAGCTCCATTCCCTAATTGCATGCATTGTTAATTCTTTTCGATAAGAACAATCGCGCGAATCGTTTCGACGCGAGACGGGCACAGAGAAGCGGCACAGTTGCCGTGGTGACAAGTGCGAGTTCAGGCCGCGCGATTCTCCCCCGACGGAGGTGAATCTGTTTTCGCCGTCGAGAACGTCGCGGGCATAAATCGACGGGCGAATTGCAATATTACCGGAACCGCGTGGCGAGGCCGATATCTTCTCGCGAGCGGCCCTGAAGGCAAACGGGCTTTCTCACCGCGAATCCGCGATCTACGGGGTGTAAGGTAAGGAAGATCATCCGGTTGATCAACGTGGCCGGCTACGTGCTCGTATGTAATTTATATTTAAATAAGTCCAGGATTGAAACCGCAAGGTAAATACGAGTTTCGTCGAGCTGCACGTGCACGCGCTGGTTTCCTCGCGATAGTATTGCGGTCGCCGGACGATGCACGGGTAATCGATCATCAGTGGGGATCGATAGTATCAGGCCCCGGTCCGAATGACTTCTCGCGCGGTCCCGAAATCGCGCGGCAATCTTCTCCTATATCGACGCGCGCGACGTTCCGCGTGCTCTAGAAACCCCGCGAGCTCTAGAGAATGATGGATTGCGAGGGGACACGCGACGAGCGTTTGATAGCGGCGTTGGTCATTTATTTAACTCTTTCTCGTAAGTCGCTGGATTTTCTCACGTGCCCCGCCCCCCCTCCCCCCTCCCTCTTTCTCTCTCCCCGCTCCCGGGATTGCGCGTAACGAAAGACGAAAAGCGGGAACAATGTAAAACAATAAAGGGGTTCTTACCATAACGGCGCGGTCGGCGCGCCGCGATATTGTATCCGGAACTGCTTGCAGTTCCACGGGGCGAGGGTTGCCGCGGCGCGGGCGAGCCAAGGCGGGCGGGAAGGGTGCACACGGGTCAGTTGTCTAATATATGTGATAATAACTTCGAGACGGGGAATCGAAGGCGGCGGCGTGCGAATCTCAGATCTGCATATATGAATTGCCGGCTTCCTACCCTCCTACCCTCCGCCCTGCCCCCCTTCCTCCGGACTCCTCCGCGTGTAGGCTAGTACGGCCGTGAATTTCGGGATTGAAATTTGAAATATGGAAATAACAGGAAACGACCACCGATCGCTACTAAATACGAGCGTTTCGGAGATACGACCCCGCGCGGAAAGTCGTTTTTAAGGTCCCCGCTGCCTCGAAATCCTCTCCCCTCCCCCCCTCCGCCCCTCTTTTTCTTTTTCAAGCAGGAACGGAAGAGCCGCCGTGCGTGCGGAATCGCGCGGGCTTTAACGCCGTCGCAAGTGTCTTGTGTTTGACGAGCCATTTGTCGATCTCTCCGCGGCGCGTCGCGTCGGGAAGAATAATATTGTCCGGCGTTGTAACATTTGCACGGCAAACACTTCAGCGGCAGTCATATTTTTTATTAATTTTCGTTATAACGCATCATTTCGAGTGCTCGTCGCAACTGTTACTACCGATACGAGAGTCGCGGGCGCGAGATGAATCGCGCTCGATTCGTATTGGGTGAAAACCGCGCATAAAAACAACCAGCAAGATCGATGCCGCGCGCGAATCGGTTACGGTACGCGTTGCGCGCACGTAACAACGAAATATGAAACCGACACAAACGGTCGTCACTGCCTGAAATCGAGACTTCCCTGATTCTGCCGAATTCCGACATACTCTGTAATGACCGACCTCTTTGTGCTAGAAACTCGCGTTAGAAATTCAGTCCCTTGTACAGCGCGACAGAGCAGGAGCAAAATGGTACAAAAGCAAAAAGAACGGGGGAAAAAAAGTGACTGCGCTGTATTCAAACGTGATCAGGCGCGCATTCGATTTTTAATCAATTTTCGTTTGACAAATCGCCGTAATTGCGAAGGTGGCTTTTCGAGTTTGTGCTTAAGTGACGATTAAATGGAGGAATAGCGTAGGGTTTAGGGTCGCCGCCGTCGCGAAAATAAAATGTTCCCTTCGAAGCGGAGCACGAGCGTGTTTTCGCAGGCCGCCATGTCCCGCGTTTCCGCCCCTCCCCCACCGAGATTATATGCAACTTCCTGAAGACGACTGGAGGAAAGAGAGCCAGGCCGATAGCCAGGGGTGCCTCCGTTACGGCAAACAGAGTCTTTGTTTCGAGAATGGCGGAGTCGTCGGAATCGCAGCACGGAACATTAACTGGGCGGGAAGCGTAGCGGGGAACGTTCCGTCGCGCGGGCTGGATGCATAATGTGACATAACATAATGCATGTTTCACTTTGAGCCATAATTGCGGGACACGAATACACTTGGCCATTAATTGCAATGGTGCAGCTGATGTTTTGCATCTCGAATTCTTAGATTTCCGTAGGTCTCGGCTATCGTACGCGTCGTTTCTGAAATCTACGAACTTCAATCTATATATGAATGACCGGAGGAAATCTTGTAAGTCTCCAGAAGTAATAAAAAAACTTTAGAATATTAATTACTTGACCGTGCCTGGCAAATTTTCAATGTTAAAACTCACGACGTTTCGACCACGGTTTTTGGGCCTTTTCAAGTGACAATTGTGTCAACAATTCCGTACGGCAAATCAAGAACTGGTCTTAGTTTCGCGAACGGAACAAGACTGCCAGTCTTTCTATATATAAATGTTCCGAAATGCCACCGCATCTTTTTGAATAGGAAAACAATGCAATTGCAATATTTGCCGCGTGTCTCGCATAACGAGTTAGCTTATCTCTGGCGTGTTCAATTATGCTTGTGGTCGTTACTTCCTTGAGATATCACGTTCTGACGGACCAACTGGTGCGTTTAAAACCGCGCGACTCCATTACGACCTAAGAATCATCGAAAGAAGATATAACGACTGTTTCCACGCACCTCCCGAGTGCACAAAATGAAAAGAGTAGGAGGCAGGGAAGGCGATAGAGAGGGAGAGAGAGGGCATGAGCGGAAAAGGGGTGAAAGAGAAAGAGAGAACAGCGGAGGAGGAAGGAGGGCGAGCGAGAGAGAAACGAGCTGGCGGCCGGTGCAGTAGAATTATTAATTAAGCACACTAATTAAGCGCGTTCATCGTGCTCGCCCGCGGGGTCAGCCAGTGCGCGCATTGTGAAAGGAGCACGCGATTACAAACGCGTTCGTTAATAAATTACCTTTACGCTAGAAACGCTGCCTTCCCCTCCCCATTCTTTTCCTCTCTATGCTTTCGTTTAGCTATTAAAAGTCGTTGTTCGCAGCCGTTTATTACAGTAAAAGGCCCGACCACGCGATCACGTGAACGTATCTTAACTACCGAGCGATCGTGCCTCCTCGATCTGCGTAGAGGAACGAAAGAAACGGTAGGGCGAGGAAATCTAGTATCGTCCGGATACTCGCGTAACTGTGGCCTTCGGTGTTTCTTTAAGTGTCGAATCGTTTCGTTACCGTCGTAAAGTGTTTAAATTAATCGGCAGTATTTTTTTTCCGCGAACAAACGAGTAGTACGGTATCCCAAACTCGAACGTGCCGCGAAACGGCCTGAGGAGACACATGGTCCAGTCGCGGCTGTCAGATTCTTGCAAATGCGGCCGTAACGGTACCGCTAAGTAGCCGATCGCGAGCGTGTAGGTCGAAGATGCGTCTTTAATGATCATCGAAACTTCCTGGTTCGCGAGTCTCTCACGCGAGAATCCTCCCTCCACCCTCCGTCGCGTCGCTCGGTATACCATAAGTCGCTTAACGAGGGAATCGGCGGCGAAGGGGCGGAGGAAAGGGACCAGGAGGGTACGACATTATTAACAGTCTCTCGTTATTTATTCCTCGTTAATCCCATGCATTTATTACGCTGCCGTACTGTGCTTTCTCCGCGAGCATTCGACCTTCCCCCGCCACTTCCTCCACGATACACGGTCGGGAAGTGCGCGACTTAATGAATCGATTCGTTAACCCTGATAACGACTTTGTCACCAGTTTTGCAAGAAGCAATCAAATATCTCCCTGTTAAGTCGGTAACGCTCCGATCAATAATATCTGTCTCTTTCAATTAACATTAGATATTTTTTTCTCGCTGTTAGATCGACTGATTGTACAATATGATTTTTGACCATCCACCAAGCGTGAGCAAACACAAATGTATCGACGAAAGAACGTGAATCGCCAGTAGTTGATTAACGATCAAACGAATTGTTAGGCTGGCAGATGGTTCTTCTTTATTTAAATCCGACGTTTCGACCACACGGGTTGTCGTCCTTCTCAAGGAATTCAACAATCTACAAGTTTAATTACGGGACATTGCAACTCAAAAGTATGTTGACCGCAAAACGAAATCAACGCGAGTTAATACAAGCAGAGTGAAATTCTTTTCGAAAACTCACAATATTACGTCATTGATATTAAACTAAAAGGCACAGGAGTTTGACATCTAACGGTGGTGTAGAGGAGAACGTTACAATAAATAAGTAAATAAATAGCTATAAACCGAAGTCACAAGTGTGTCGTGTGAGTCATAAATGTATCGATTAATTAAGTGTGTGTGATTTCATCGGATTATTTATTAATAAACGAGCATTTGGCTAAAAGCAGAAGTCGGGAAAGTGATACTTTGAGGACGCTGAGAGATGTAATCGAGCGCGATCAAGTGGGTGTTCCTGTTCCTCATCTCGAGAATCATAGGGATTTGAGGCTTATTTCTTTTCAGACATCGCCTTGACATAATCTCGGGATTAAGATTCACATAGGTGTGAAAGATTAAATTACAGGCGAGCCGGTACAATAGGATAGTACTTGCGCGCGGAGAATTAAAGCGGCAAAGATTCTTACCGCATCCTTTTTGTTCAGATAAACGTCGCATCGACTTCAACGGGCATTTAAAATATTATACTTCGCTCTGTGACGATAACGCGCGCAAAAATAAAAAAAAAACTTCAATTCAGTATCACGGCGATGAAATATCGCGCATCTCTCTTTCGCAATTTTATTGAAATGTGTCTATACATATTTGAATTAATTTTGTTTAAAATTTATTTGTATTGAAAGAGCAAATCTTGCGTATCCCGTACACAAAAAATGGAACGCATCGTATGCTTTTCATTTAATTAATTTGCGTGATATTAAAAGCAAATGAAATTCTATTAACGGTTAGAGGAAGCAGAAAAAGGCTTTCCGATATTAAATCGCTCCGAGGACAAAAGGGCCCGCCCAGCCAGTGTCCTACGGAATGTAGGTGAGCAAATCTCGAAAAATACCTCGACGGAAACGGATAAGTTTATATGTCAATGCTTCGGTACACTTGAAACGCTCCATCCTCGTAAACTGAAAACTAAAAATGGAACCGCCAACGTGTACACCCGCCGGAGAGAAGTTGGATTTGAAAAAGATGGAAAATTTGGGCAAACAGCTTGGCGAGGGGGGAGGCAAACACATTAACCTGTGGCGACCGTAGAGGATCCGTATTAACTGATAAGCTCCCTGGCAAAGATTGCGGGCACCCTCTATGTGAGAAACGGGATTGTTGGGTCCCGGAAGGGGGCGGGGGGGCACCTGTCCACGTGTATCCCGCGCGCGGCCACGCCGCATAAAGAAGTTCATTATCGCGACGTTTAATTATATATTTATTTTTAGAGTCCTTTGTCGAGCCCGGAGTCCTTTACTAGGAAAAGAGTTACGCCGATTCTCGGTAACCCTTCCCACCGTCGCCCATTGCTAGCTGACTGCTAATGAATTTTCACCTTTTTTCGCCTTATTTGCTCATTAGTGCTTTACCCTCGCCTCGTCCGCTTCCTCTCTGCCGCCCGCCTAACGGCGGCCCCTTCTCCCTTGCCTCACCGCGCCCTTAATCCCGGCGCGACGGCCGTTCCTTCGCCCATATGGGCTTCGGTGTGTTTAGCATGCTTAACGCGCGAGTAAAAAGGATTCGATAATTTAGTTATGAATAACGTCTAATACGAAGCTCGTCCGCGTTTAAAGCGACGGTGGATTTTCCGCCGTGCGCCGAGCCGCGCGCGGTGGATGATACAAAGGAAAAAGAAAAAAGAGATACGCAAGCTTCGTTTCTTCGCGCGTCGAATTGCGGGTGAAGTTGGTTTGGTTATTCGCGCGTATTGAGTTCTCTCGATCGAGTTGCTCGGCTGATCGAGTTGCTGACGGCTCAACCAAGTCCACTCTGATTTAGACATTTTCGAGTGGTGGCTATATTTGTTATATTTTCACTCGAATCATTATTACGCGGCACCCCATGCGTACCATACGAGGGGATTACGCTTCAATCCGGTCCGTTATAAATTGGGCGGTATCGCCGTTCGTATTGACGCTCGTACACGTGTACAGCCGCGTTCACAAACCCGACGCCACCGGACGTTAGGAGCTCTCTCGCCTTCGGGGATCGTTCTGGCCTATTCGATTAATCTTCCGCGTCCACGAGGACACGCAGCCCTGTCGCATTCTCTGTCTAAAGTCCCCGAGGAACGATCAGTTAAAAATCGCCGTCGCATCGACGGGGGCTTTGCACCTGAAGCAAAGAGTCGCGCACAACTGACTACAACCGCCGGCAAAACTTTTCCACGTCTGCTTCCGGGCTCGTCGGGGAAAAAAGGGTTGCGGCGACCGATGCAAGAAGGGACGGTGGGACGGGGGGGGGGGGGGCAAAAGGTGCCTCCGGAGGGCAAATGACGGGAAAAAAGGATGCGCGGAGGAAAAGATCTGGGAAAATCGTACGTCGAAAACGGCAGAACGAGACTCGTGGAATCGCGGCAAAAGAAATATCGTCGGTCAACGGAGATAATCCGTATCCTGGTAGTAACGACGACGGGGGTGGACGTTGCGAAGGGGGAGCGGTGGGGGAGGGGAGAAAGAAAGGAACGGCGAGAGGGAGGGGGGGTGGTTAGTCAGAAGGGAGGAACTACCCTTAGCTGGTTTCCCTCAGGAGGTTTTATAATGGCGTCCAGTTATTACCGCAGAATCCACGGACACGACGCGAATCTCCGACAAGGGACGAAGACCGATTTAACAAGTGCTCGAATATACGGCACGAGTGCACGGACGGGGGGAGGAGAATCTCGGCGGAAAGGATACGAGATACCCCGACGGTACGAATCGCTGATAAGGATTGTCGTTAGTACGATAACGATCGCACAGAAATAGGGAACGTTAACCGTGCTACGTTGTTTTTGACGATAAAGACACGTGGACGCTCAATAATGCGAGCGTGAATAATGACCGTAATTAATATTAGGCAAAGCATGTAATTTACCATCGTTGAGAAGATTTATCGGCAGCAGGCAG
This sequence comes from Vollenhovia emeryi, assembly GCF_000949405.1. NCBI lineage: Eukaryota > Metazoa > Arthropoda > Insecta > Hymenoptera > Formicidae > Vollenhovia > Vollenhovia emeryi. The sequence continues at coordinate 137,765 of NW_011967183.1, read as the reverse complement.
CTGCGCGAGCGACGTCACGTTTAGTTAGCGTCGCGATGCGTTCGCAAATTACTTAGCCGTGCCATTTTCAATCCATGTCGCTCTAAAAAAGAAACCCGTGTCGTTTGATAACTTGCGAAATTTAAGTTGCAGTCGTAAACTACGCGTCGAGATCTCGAGGGGGGTTTCGGTGAAAACAAATTCTTTCCGTTGATTAATGACTGGCGAATTTCAAAAAGCTCCGCGAAACGTTCCAATAATTATATGCTGTTTCGGGAAAACACGAATCTATTTGAAATTCCAGATTCTCGCCACTGGAAATAATCAGTACAAACGGACCTTCTTAATTCGATTTATCGACCAGTTTTGATGCGCCGGATAATTAAATGTTGAAAATCGATCGGACGTGGGCGACGGATGATATCGGCGGATTTTCGCTTTTGACGCGAAAGCGAGCACAATGCGCGATAAAGGGTAGTTCATTTGCGCGCCGCGCGCGTTTATAACCGTATAATATAAAAAGCTCTCAATTAAAAAGTCGACTCCCCGTTCGAATAACCGCACCGGACGCAATGCGTCAGCGCTTTTTTTCTGATTCTTGCGTTTCATTAAAATCACAATGTAATTGGTAATACGATAGTACGTTTTTTCATTAACACTGCTGGGGCATTATGATTATGGTGAAAGGGTTCCGCAGTTACAGTTTCCGACAGCTACACCAATTTCAAAAAATAGGAAATGATTAAAAGTTTGAAGGGGAATAATCTTCGAAGATAATGATTTTTCAAATAATCGGATAAAATGCATTTTTTTTTCATAAAAATTCAATTTATCAAGCTATTATCTTAATGGAACGAATTATTTTAACGATCTAAAAATGCACGGTATTTTTCCTGCCGCGCGATGTTTGCGTTTACGTACGATAGATTATACATTGCGGTGGTACAGCATGTGAAAGTAATAAATATTGTTTTCTATCGGCGCAAAAAAAAAAGAAAGAGTCACTTCGGATTCACCGACATAACGAAGGCAAACGAGACGCTGAATCTCTTCCGTATTGCACCCGTGCCAAAATTCGAGCGCGCGTCGGCTAATCTCGGCTTCAACTAGAGAGGACTCCCGCGAGCAGCGCCGTGCTTTCTCTCTGATATACGAGATGTCAATTTAATGGTATCCGCAAAGTGTGCCCCTTTCTGCCGTTGAAATTAGACTTTTCAGAAAACAGTAAGCGTAGGGTTAAATGCGTCCGCCTGAGTTCACCTGTTTCGAAGGCCCGAAATCCCCGGAACACAATCGTTTTGCATCTGTAACCTCGGAGCTAAATGATACGTCAACATTGCAAATGCATGAATTAGGCGGTTGCATTTGGGTGTATACAACGTGCCTCTGTCCCACGCACACGTGTACGAGCACCAAGTACGTCTTGCGACGTGCCTCCTTTTGATCTCTTTCGAGCCCTTGAGTGCAATCGAGGCCTCGTGCTTAAGCGCCGCCAGAGGAAAGAGAGATGACGCTTCGCATGTGTTTTGACTAATTAACATACGTGAAAATCCTCTTAATTGGGTGATTAAACGCCTGCGGAGAGAGACTCTAATGGGAAACAGGTCTCCCACGCCCGGCCGCGCCTTTTATTTTCGATTCTTTCATCTCTGTCGTCGTATTCGCGAAAGGTCGACGTTACCGCGTGTGCTCCGCTCTCGCGTCTAGTATAGCCCGATGCACAGCCTAAGTCTAATCTGGTCTCGCTTAGCCTAATTTTAAGCAATGTATTCCAAGTTAGCTCGAGGTCCGCTCTGGTCTTGTGTTTAGTCTCCTTTATCCCAAAATAATTCATTCAAAGCTAATTCGATCCGAGGCTGGCGAGGAGTGCCATTTAAAAGGATTACGTTTTTCAGAATTAGATTTTATATTTAAATGCCTCGGTTAGAGATTTTGCGCCGCGACATAATTGATGTTACAAAAAGGCGAATACCTCGCCTACTTCGCGACCTTAGAAATCGGGCGAGCGAACCATTCTCCGATGGGCGGACGTTTATCACATTAAGCCTCCTCTGACCATTACGACAAATTCTGGGACAAATTTTTTTGCCGTCGCGCGGTATATCGCGGACCGGTTATGTCCGTTAACGAAGGAAAATCGAAGAAGAGGTGGCCAGGTGGAAGAAGCGGAGAGGGCGGCTATCTATTCAATTATCACCTTGGAACAGCCGCATACGTATGAACAGGTAATCCCATTTCACGACTTCCGGCCATTCTCGGGCTTTGAGCGACGTGTCCTGTGACGTCACGTGTGCGCTATCTTCGATTTCACGGATGCACGGCTCGGCTTTGCTACCCCATCAGGCCCCCTAGTCATCTTTTCGAGTGCCAAAATTATACAAGGGAACTTGGAACGTTGTATTTAGTTGTAGAGCACATAAAATTGAGATCCCGTTGTCAATATCGACGTGGCAAGGCTAGATCAAGAGACTCCTCTCGACACCGGAACAGGTTAGATCGGGCGAGCCGGTCGCGGGTAAACCAGATCACATTCGCGATCAGATTGAGTAAAATTATATCTTGGACTAAAGACTGTTAGATTAAAGCGAAGTAGTGCCCGTGTTTTTTTCTCAAGCAATCAATTTCTTTGAACGTTTATTGCTAATCAACTTGTAAACGATCGGAAGATCATTACTCGCAGGTATCTGTGATCGGGATAAAGGTTTCTTCGGATATAAGCGAAGCACAAGTCCGTGCTACTGGCAATTTACTATCTTCTGGTAATTAACCGCTTCCTTAAGCCGAGTCGTATCTCCCCTTATCTGTTTCAGCGTATCTGCTCTACACACGTGTATACGCGTACTGCGTACATTCTAAACAAAGAGCCATTTTCCCACATAGTATACCGTGAAATTCTACAATTGCGTGTGCGTGTACGTCGGAGCGGTGGACGGGGAGGGGGGGGGGGTGCACGGGCGATGAAAATCTCCATAGCTATTTAAGGCAGAGGTGGGCAACCTTTTTGAGGGTCGATTCAAATAAAGAAGTAACATTTAAACGCACTGTCCATCCGTGCTTATTGTCATCGTTTAAAAAAGTGTGATTCGTTCGAGGACCGGAGCGCCGCTTCTCAGACTAAACACAGTTTTCTGCGCGTCCGTACTCTCTTTGTTTTGTTTTAGGAATTTTAAAATACCTCCCTTCGCGCGGACCGTTTTTCGAACAGCCGAGTAATTAAGCTCTTGCGCCGTTTTTCCAGCTCGTTCTTTTGTTCCTCAAAAGGAAACCCCGTGTCTTTAACGGTTCTCCAGAAAAATTAGGAAGGCTCGCGAGGAGAGTTCTTGCCCGGACGAAATTAAAATTTATTTTATCCGCTTACAAAATTTACGAACGCAATAACAGAAGCGTTAATACGGTGCTAGCCGAGAGAAAGCGGGCGCAGCTTTATCGAAGGAACGTATTCTAAAAGTGCGATCGGAAACGGTGCGTGTATTAATATTGAGCCGACGGACTGTTGAATGCGAGGTTGAATGATTGGCGTCTAATTACTCGAGATTTGAGTTGCAATTTTTTAACCGCGTAGAAGAGGATAAATTCCAGTTAACCGCGATAAGGTAGCAGTCTGACTTTGACGACTCAACTAAAGACTAATACAGTGCTACGTACATCGTCTGCGTATATTGTCCAAAAACAATCTGTGAAGTTTAATTGCGAATAGTTGGAGTGCGCTTCAGGTACAATTGACCGACAATGTCTATATTTTCGAGTCTGGTCAGTTTCAAACGCCATTCAGTAAAGATACTGCTTGGCATTCGCGAGCGTTGTACAATATTTTTATTTTTCGTTCCCGATTCGGGAAACAAAGTGCGTTATTCTCATGCCGTTGAACGGTCGCTCGCATACGCAAACGCCCACGTACGAGCGTATACGCTGAAAAATATCTCTTTACAATCTGTGTTTGTTAAGAATAATCGCGGAAGATAGGCTGATACTAGGCTTAACGTGTACAGCGCTTAGTTTGGCATACGATAAGACCTGCGATGGCTAGGTTGGGCTGGGTTTCCCCTTGCGTGCGTATCGATACACACACACACACGCGGACACGCACACACACACGTCTGTATAGGAGATTACATAGAATGTCTCGTAGTAGGATGGAGATGGGTGCCTAGAAAGGGAAAGAGAGAGGGAGCGAAGAAGAGGGTGGAAGGGTGGCTTAGTACAATTTCTTCGAATCAAGCGAAAGCCAATTACAAGTTTAATTCAGAACTTTGCACGGGCGATAATTAGCCGGTAAATTAAATTTACTTTCGTTTCAAAACAATCGTGCAAGTTTGCCGCCCTGCGTGCCGCGGCGCAGCGCGTCGCGATGAAACGTCGTCCTCATCCTCGTCGTCGTCGTCACCGTCGTAGTCGTCGTCGTCGTCGTCGTCGTCGTCGTCGTCATCGTCGTCGCACAGGAACAATTGAGAATTGTACAAAATTAATTATGCGGAACAATGACGTCGTAATGTCTGATGTTCTTCATCGATGCGGTGGTTTCTCATTGGCGCGAAGGAAAAATTATATGAAACGTGATTAGGCGAGAGACGCATTACCCTTTGGGAGGCTAACTCGTTGTTACGTGATAAGGTTCATATTGTTCGGAGTATTTTCTTGGGTGATAGAGAAAAATTGCTGCGGACCACCGCGAGAAAATTAAACGCGTTCCACGCAGCATCAGAGACCCCGCGTGTAAAAGCGACTTTACGTTTCCTGAGAATTGATCAATACTCACGCGATTAATTCTGCCGAGAATGTATCTGCGCGCTCTAGTAATTACTGTTACAGATACAAATACCTGCCTCGGCCGTATATTATACGAAGCAACCCTACTATAGCGCGGGAATGCGCGCCGTGAAGTGATTTCTTCGCCGAATAATTTAATCCTTGCAACAGGAAAATATTAATCTACGAATTTCGAAATTGCGAGATCCTGTAATGCACTTTGTCACGCTCGTTCGTTTCCTTAAAGTACAGAAGACGAGGAACTTATTAATCGCAAAGCGTCGTTTAACGGTAAACCAATTAGCGCTATCGGATTTCGAATAAATTAATCGCATGCATAATGTAATAATATAATTCACTCACCTAAGTTAGGCAAAGGAACCTCCACGCATGCCCGACAGCCTGCAATCAATTATTATTCTCATAAATTTCGAATGTTCCGATAGGGAAGGAGATAATGTAACGGAGATGGCACGTCGGGAGAAATTCCGTCGGTATCAGTGACGATATCGAGCTACGTCACATTTTTGTATCATCCCTAACTTTTAAACTATTTTGAAAGAATCGCTCGTGTCATTCTCGCCGCGCTGTATCATTTACATATCGCTACGCTGTATTTCCAAGTTATTACCGTGTCACTTCCCTGTTATTTCCGAAAGATTTCCGTATCGTATTGTTACGCACGTTCATTTCATGCATATTTCTAAACTTATAAGATGTCTATTTTATGCATACGTATCACTTCTCCTCGCACGTTGTTCCAAGTATACGCGATGATCCTTATCGGAGAATTTTTAAATTAAGGGAACGCGTTTCTTTTCTGCCCGCGAACGAGGCGTACACATTCGACTCTCGAATAATTTTTTTTTTACACTCATGCATTCTGCGTGACGTACTGCAGTCAGTCTTGGGACGCCATAATCGCGGGTGACACGAGCGATCAGCCCCTCGCGTTATACCCAGGGGCATCGTTCCACGACGTATGTTTCTTTAAACAAGCCGCTCTTTCGAGTAATGGTCTGCTGGGCTCGGTACTTCACCGGCTTCTGCTTTGCATGTTTCAAACCTACTAAAACTCTCAATAATCCGATCGAGAACTCAATTCCGCGCGACAAACGTACGCCGCGTTTGCAGCACGAAATCAAGTGCAGGCCGTTATAAGAAAATCATACCGTTCGATACGTCTCGCTTTAGCGGATCCCTCGAGCTTAACAGTGCCAAGATCTGCATTTTGTTTCTCTCCTAAACCGGTTTTATTTCTTAATAACGCGTTTAGGCGCAATGATTGGAGGCGACGCGATAGAGGCTGCCTTTTAATCGAAACGAAATGGCGCGGCAAATTCGACCAAGGTTACGTAAAGCGGCTAGTTTTTCGTGGCGCGCCGTCCGGCGACACTCCGGCACGAGGTGCACGGTATACGTACACCACTGTGCAAACGTGGAACGTCTTGAGATGCGCATACATTACGGACACGCGATCTCTCGTATAGAACTCGCACTGAAAATTACAATTTAAATGGCCGCCGTCCGTTCTCCCGTGTCCGCTTATCTCCTCGTTTTCATCTAAACATCTCATTTTTATGCGCCATTGAAATTCCACGTCCCTTCTTTCGCCGACGCGCTCCTCGTCCCTCGGTCACGCGATACGCCGTTGTCACTCCGCGGAACTTTTTCGCCCCCGCGGCCGCGCCGCGCCGGTTCGATACGCCATCGGGGGTTGCTCTGTCCGACCGCGTGCAAACTCGAACACGCAGGCCGCGGTGAGTCGGCACGATCGCGCACGCATATCGACGCCTCGGATGGCGCGACGTACCGTTCAAGACACCCTGTGTATAAGTCGTCGCGCGGTACGAACGGTACGTGGCATCGCTTGGCGTCGCGTCGCATCGCGTCTCGTCGCGTCTCGTCGGGCACCTGTGCATATCCTGTGCGTTTCCAGCCTGCGAGACGCCCCGCGCGCACTCTTCGCAGGCCGGAGAGTTGATTTAAAATTGATTTATGCAAATTGGCGCTGCACGAGCAATTAACAATTCCTTGTAGACCGGCTCGAGTATAGCTTTTCGACGGGGGGAGGCTGCGGGGATGGTTCGGCAAGGCACCGAGTCCTAGGACTCGGCGGTGGAGAAGGTCGAGGGGAGGGGGGGGCTAGGCATACCAAGGGAAAGGGCTGGCTGCACATAGCCGAGCTGATGAAGGACGAAACACAGAGAATGCGCGATGCTCCGAGAAAATGGAATTAATTTGCTAGGATTAAATCCGCCTAGCGCCGCGCTATAGAACGCTGAATGTTTCTCGCGTACGTGTGCGGACTTATTTAGACAGAGAGAGAGAGAGAGAGAGAGAGAGAGAGAGAGAGAGAGAGAGAGAGAGAGAGAGAGAGAA
>NW_011967183.1:103498-130044 GCF_000949405.1 Vollenhovia emeryi | reverse complement strand
GTGGATAGTCGGTGAATGTCTGAAGAAAACGAAGGGTGGAAAGATGACAACGATTTCGCACACCAATTCAATAATTGCGCCTCGCTTGCATTCTCGAGTACCGAGATATCTTAATTTATGAATTAGGGTTTTCAGTCTCTTTTTTTTTTGGTGTATAACGTACACACAAGAGCGAATAACAAAAGGTAAACGAGGCTACGGGATCAGAAAATCAGAGACCGTTGCGCGAGGACGGATGGCTACTTATTTTGCTTGCCTGCGCACTGCCCACCCTTAAAGTCTTCCGCATCGGTGCAAATGGACGGTCGTTCGTTTATATATTCCCACGTGTCCAAACAGGTGTCTAGGCATTGTTCCGGCAGCGCTTTCTCTAACAATCCTATTTCTAGAATTTATCCCGAATAGATCGACCCGCCGGACGTGTGCGCGACCGCGACGTTAAAGGATCTCGAAGGTGCGATAAGTTAATGGCATCTGGGTGGAATATTATCCGTTACGAACGTTGAGCGAAAGAAGGGCTAATTTGAGCGATATGAAAGTTGTAACGAACAGCGTGACGGGCGTCGGCGGTGGTGGGAAAAAAAAATCGATATCGCTCGTATTGAGGCGTCTTCGTTAAACATTCAGCGTTCGTTAGGGCCGGCACCCAAGCAGAAGATTATTTACGCGACAGTTAAGTCGTCCCGAACAGTTTCGTAGGGTAAGCTGAGTTCGGTTGACACATGGAAGAGGCGGCCAGCCAGGAATGTGCTAATGAGATCATTTAGCTGCCCCTTCCTGGCCCCTTTGCACTCTTTACCCCGCCCTCGCGTTTACCCCGGATCTACGAGGGAAAGAGAGGACTACCACTGCTTGATTTACACTAACGCGCCAGGGACGTATTTAACGTTAACGAAGGCTCCCGCGCGGCGCGGGACTTCTTTGGCTAAGTAATTAATGGCCAGCGTTACAATAAAGTATTCCGTGTAAATATGTGATATACGCGATTGCAGAAATATCCAATTCTATAGCGTGTCCGGTGTGCAAAGAACTGAGCTTTACGTATAATTACTCGAGCGCGGATTGAAACAAGAGAGCGCTTGAATGGCGTAACGCTCTAATCCGCGAGAATTATTCCCATAGACATAAATTAATCTTTACACTAATTTATATAGCGACACGCGCCGTTTGATAAAATTTGCCCGCGACTAGTTTGCATGAAATATGTCGCGGCGCGAAATAATCGAGTTGTTCGCCGCGTTCGATTCGTGGATCCCAATCGTGGAACTTTCGGGAGACAAGATATGGCCACAATAAAGCGGCGTATAAAATAATTGGCTGTAAAGTTCTGCGCTCACGTGCGGAGCCGGGGACGGGACGGGGATGGGGGCGCAGAGGGCGAAGGGAATTGCGTGGCCTCCCTCTCCGGGGCTCTCAGAAAATCCCGCTCGGGGCTCCACGATCGTAAATTTCTCGGAATATTTTATTGTGTGACAATTTTTATGGTAATTGTCATTATAAATTTGCTTGGATTATTTATGCCCCGGGCGCGAATAAAGGGAGGACTTGGGACGGTGGAGAGGAAGAAGGAGGCTCGGGACGGGAAAGGGTTGTTATTCCTCCCGTCGTTCGGCATTCGTAGCAAGATCGGAGATCACCGCGCGTAAATCAGAACGTCGATGAGATCCGCGGGGTCCGGGGGGGCCTCGTGGGAATTTCCGAAGGGCGCCCGCTGAGAAATTCATTAAGGAGCAACTTGTTCATGTCGCAGCTGTGTGCCACGGAATTTCGCGAGCCAGTGGACACGGACATGCGTCTCTCTGCCCGCATCTTCGCGCGCCTTTACTCCGCGACAGTCCCCGTGGCTGATTTAAACGGTCCTTCCCGATGCGCGCCTGCCGGGCGTAAAACTGCTCGCTAAAGACGCCCTGGTAACGTGTAAACACAATCGTGGAACTTTGGTGGAGGCGCGTCGAGATCCTCGCAGGGATTTTACGAGGCCGGCGTAATTTATCGCTGGAATCGCTCGGCGGATTATTAGAATCTGTAAACAGACCGTGTCATCTCGTAGATGCCAAGGGCTGTAGATTGGAGCCATGGCGCCCTGCGATTGACAACCTATAATTGGATGCGTTGTGGTCGTAAATGGCGCGTATCTACCGGTTAATGATTTTACACGCGTGCAATGTAATCGAGTAATCGTTACAGCGGACCTCAACAATCGAAAGTTCGGAAATAGCGGTATTGTTTCGCGGAACCGACGCGCGATTCTCTTTTCCCAAAGTCATATTTTGCGTAGAAACGACACTTGAGTCGTGTGTCGAATCTTCTTACCGCGGTCAACGAATTTGGTGGCCTCGCTGCCCCGAAATTCCCTACGAAAATTTCACGCGGCAAATTGTAATTTGCGCGGAAACGAATGAGCGGCGACGTTAGAGCCTCGAGAATCGTCGCGTGGTACGCGTCCCCGCGTCCCACACTTTTCTCGGTTTTTCCCTTCGACGCAGGCAAACGAAATGAAAGCCTCGAAAGGTCCCGAACTAAACAGAAAGCAGGTTGCGCCGAGGTAAGACGTTTAATGAAATCAGCACGGTGTCTGTCTCTTCTCGTAGACTCTCCTCAGCGCTGTTTTAATTATACCGGGGCTCTCTCGCTAGTTGCGCATCTTCCCCTCTCTCTCCGCACCTCCGCTCGTCACGCTCGTTGTGTCGCCGACGGGACACGCACACCGCGAGACCTTTAGGATGATTAGACGAAGACGTTACGAAATTAGTATCCTTGCAGACAAAATTGTCGAAGGGAGCAGGTTGTTACGCGCTCGCGCGTTCCTACACGTGCGCACGACGAGCCGCCGTTTCCAGTTAGTTGCGGCATGTTGGATGCGTTTGTCAAATTTACGGCTCGCGTCTGCTGACGGGCGATTTTAAGGGAACGACCATTTTTTTTTCTCGGATCGGCAATTTTACTTAATTCGGTGCTCCGTGAAGGAAGTACACGAGACAGAACGAAGGCGCGCGCCTTCATGATATTTCACACATTTCGATTAATTATTTATTTACAAAATTTGTATGGCTCAAATGTGATAAACACAAATTTGAAGGATTAGAGGACTAAGCCGTGACAGGGTGTTAATGTCTAAAAAAAAATATTTTATATCTTTAAATTAATTAATTAATTTATCCTCAAAGCACTCTAGCCGTGACGTCTCCCTTTAAATTATTATTGCCCCTCTCTCTCTCACTCGCGAGTCATTCTTGTTTCATGTTATTCATATTTCATACCAAAGTCGTCGATTCGTCTACCGTTTCTCGATTCCACGCGATCGATATTCCTATGTTAATTAGGATCGAGCGGCTCGCCCGCAGAGAAGAACGTATATCCCGCGAGATCGATGATCCACGACGAGCCGAATGCGGCGTATTCGAGGACGATTCGGTTCGATTGCGCCGACAACGCCGGGGCATTAATTAGCGTGCATAATTGTTTACCGGCGCTAAACGGAGCTGGATCAATATTTAATTGAATGCCTGCTAAATGCCAGCTGCATCGCCGCGGCTCTCAAATCGAGCCGGTTCCTCTGAATAACGGCCCCTGGGATACAATGCCCTGAGGAGGGGGCGGGAAGGGGGGGGGGAACATCCCCTTGTCGTATACGTTGTTCTACGCGGTGCTTCATTCCGCCCCGCGTCTTTCTCCCCCGGCTGAGTAATTATGATTTCAAAATGATGCATCGTTCTTTATCTCACGATGCGTGCGTTCTTTATGGGCGCTCATTAACTCTAATTTATTAGACGTTATCTCGCGGCCACGCGTGCAAGTGTATCGCGAAATTTGCATGCCGCCCGTGGATTTGCAAATCAATCGCCGTAATTTTTACTCTCCGTACAGAAACTATAGTTGATTGCCGTAGTTCCGAAACACTCCGTGCACGCTGCATATACACGCTTTGATTAACCCCGTTGCAGGAATTATTCTCGCTATCTCGAGATTATGCTCGCGGTTATATTGCATCCGTGAAATAAGAGTCAGCGAGCAGGGATAGCACTTCGTACGAGGGTTGCAACGGCGCGAGGAAAACAGGCAAATTGCGGCGGTCGACAGACGGGGCGAGGGGGGGGGGGGGGCGAGAAGGGCCAGGGTTCGCGTGCCGGTGCTTTTCCACCCGGCTTTCCTTGTTCGGAGAATTCTGACGGCCCCGCGTTCGGGGGAGTGGCTCCGTGTAAATTTGTGTAATTAAAAAGACGCCGCGTCGAGATTTTCCTTCTCCTTGTCTTACGCTCAGAAAGATGTAGCGGGAATTCAGCGTTCGGGAACGCCGGTCGCGAGTGAGTTCCCGGGTGGATACGAGGCGAAGAGAGATTTTTTTCCGCGCCCGTTACTCAATAATCAAATATATTATTCATGAGCCGCAGGCGGGGGGGATCGTTAAGCGGAGACTTTAAGGAATGATTTGGAAACTTTTAAGGAATTATTACAAGCAAATGATGCGAGAGCAACGGCGTTATTATTATTTTTTTTTTACAGTCGGAAGACAATATAAGAGCGGCGTCGGTGCTCGCGGCGAACTCGTTAAATCCTCGGAAAGTTACTTTGAAGCGCTCGCGAAAACTCTAAAGTATCTACAAGCCCATTGGATAATATCGGGCTGGGAGGCCCGGCAGTAGGGATGGAAACGATTACGATCGTCATAGTCGTATATTAGCATAGACGAAAAACAGACTCGTAAAACAACCACCGCGCCGCGATGCACCGCGACGATTCTGTTTCCATGGAAATCACACGTTGCGCGATTTCGACGTCACACTCGCGGAAACATGCAATATTTATTTCCTCGTTATTAGCAAAACCGCGCATTGGTTCAATATTTTTGTCTCCTCCTCGCGTCTTGGCTGTCGTCTTGTCACGTGGACAGCGGCGCTGCTGACTGAACGGCTAATTTCGTTGATTAAACGGCCAACGGGCAGGAGACCGAAAGATAAAATAAAATAAAACCCCGAATCTTTACGAGCACAATATTTGCTCTATCGTAGAAAAGTTTCGAGGGGAATAAATTTACTGTATAATGTCATGGGAATTGTTAAATAGCGAACGCTTCGGCTGGTTTAGACATGTTTACTGTTACTCTTTTCGAGAGAAGTGGGTACATTGCGCAATGCCGGCGCGATATATGCAGTTATTTTTAGCTGCCGGCACATAAAGTAATTGAGTGTCCATCACACAACCCAATGTCCGTTCGTTCGCCTCTCTTGCCCTTCCTCCTCGCCCGATGGTTTTGCACATACCATATAATGCCTCGGACATGCTAGTGATAAATGATTTCGCCAGATTGGTAACGTTTAGTTGTGTTGCGTGTCTTGGCAGGTTTGGAAATTGCTGTTCCGCAAAATCCTCTCTGGGGGTTTTTTTTCCCCCCCCCCGATGATAGATCAATTGTATTCAGCAGGCGTATTACAATTCCGCCGCCCTGGAAAGCGTTCTTTCATATAATAGAGATATTTTCCGATCCTAAACACGGCGCTTTGATTTAGCAGAGGTTGAATTTAGCGGGGAACGGCGTCAATTGGGAGGAATAAATATTACGGATCGGCTTCTTTTTATTTTTATTTCCTCATAGGCGTGCAGTGCTTTATCTCATTATCTACTTTGTTTTACAAAATCTGTATCAGTTGGTTTTCCCCCGCGCCCGGTGCGAATATAAGTTACCGCGAAAGCGTTTGTGGCGGGCGTCTATTTTAAAGTTCGATAGTTCGAAATACGGCGCATCCGAGAGGCGTTCGATAAAGAAGAACGCTGACGTATAGGTCGGCGCGCCTGTTCCGTGTAGTTGTATTTAGTAAATAGTCCCAAATGCGACTCCATCCCTCGCCGTCCTCCTCGATTTTCCACACTTTATAGCCGCTGTCTACCTTTCTAACCATTTTTCTTGCCGCCGATAATCTCCAATATTCCTCCCTCATCTCGTCGGGTTCATACGGCGAATCTAGATTTAGGAACGTGCGCGGACCCTTTTTCGGTGAAACCTGACAAATTCGCGTCCCCGTCACGCGATACGAAATATAGAGCGGCGTGGCGGGCGGCATTAATGGCCGCATTAATGGCCGCATTATGACCTTTGAATGAAGCGAGAAATAAAAGGGTCGAGCGTGCGAGGCAATGGGATTCCCAGACGGCGCGAGCTCGACTGTTGCTCGCTATCCGTTCGACGATGGCCCGTCGCGCCTATCCCTTTCGCTATTTCCGGCGCTATCCGTCAGAGCCGGTTACGAGGACACCGAACGCACGCTCCGGCGACGCCCCTCGTCCGATGCCATATGTCTTTCACAGACGGCGTGCGCCGAGTTATGTCCCTAAAGAGGTTTCTATTTACATCGCCACTTCTCCGCGACACGTAGCTGTTTCTTTCTTTTGATCTCCCTAGATCAACAGCGTGAGAAACGTCTTGCTAACGGAGCGTTCGGGGATTTATGACGACGCGCCACCTCCGCCCGCGCCCAGCCCTTTCACGTCCCCCTCGGTCCGCTATTATCGATATGGTTAACATCGCGGGCTGCCGCTCGCCGGTGGACGAGCCAAATGCGAATAATGTCGGTCCGAAAGAATAAAATCCAGCCTCCGAGGACATCCTATACTCCTGTTTTTAGAGCGATCGGTCTTAAAACAAGGAGTTACGCGAGATGAGCGTATTTCAGAGTATGTAATGAAAGATAATATGCGCCGAAGAGAGTAATACGCCGATGCATCCCAGCTCTTTGTTGATACGCGGATGTATCTTCGTATCGGGCGTATCTATCCGCCGCGGAAAGGACACATATTATCCCGGTACTTGTATTCCATGCATTAGCGGGGACGGAGCGCGCTAATGCAGAAATCTGGTATCGGTTAATTAATAACCGTAAAACTCAAACCTCGCGTGCGCGCGCGCCCGCACGTTATTTGATTTCGTCGGAGATACCTCTCTCCCTCGCCCACGCAAATGGCATGAAACGCGATACCTTAAAAAAACTTATTGGCCCGTAAGTTACCGCGAGACCCGCCTAATATTCGCTAATGCGACGGTCGGCGCCATTTCTTCCTTTCTCTCTCTCTCAGTCTTTTTTTTACGGTAACATGGAAATCGTACACCCGCGTAACGAGAGGAAAATGTTCGGAAAAATTACACGGCTAGATGTTAATTGTTCATTGTTTTAGTTGACTATGGAAACGCCGGGAATTGGATTTTTAAGTCTATCCCGCGCATAATCTACGCGATCTCTTTGCGATAAATTGACGGTAAATCATCATCGTGCGCGCACGCGAGCGCGGGTTGATGCGTTTTCTCCAAAACCTCTGATCAATGCCAGCCCGAGTATCGGACAGGTGTCGCACTTTTGGTTGCCACTGCGATTCAGTGTCGTTCACAAGTTCGATTAATGAATCGCGCGTTAATAACCAGAAAGCTGTAGAAAAGGCTGGCTGTACGCATACAGGCACAGTAGGTCGCGCGTTGTGCGGGAGAACGGGAGGAGTTTGGGGAGAGAATTTAGTCCCTCTCTCTCTCCTCGGTGAGATGCGGTCGCGCACGGGAATAGGAACGGGTGCACGGGCACGGGAATAGGATTGGGAACGGGTGCGCGGGGTTGCGTCGCAGTCGCGCAGTCTGCACACGAGGACACGCTCTCGCGTGCAGCCCTCGCCTTGGGCTGCGGAGGAGCCTCGCAATTTAACCGGTTCGACATTCGCCTCGAGCTCTCGTAATTGGCAGGACGAATGAAAGAGCTCCGCGCGCGCGGACGAGGACGAGTGGCCGGGATTAACGATGGCGAATGGATCAGAAATTCTCCGCGAAAATAAAGTAGGTAGTAGGTGGCCCACCCGCCTGCCTACCGCGGCTGAGTGTAGCTGTAGTCCGTGGCCGTAGGTACGAGCCTTTGTTTGTCGTTCGCTCCAATTACCTCCGGCCTCTCCCGGTAGCTTCATAATTAACTCCCACTCATTTAACAAACTTTACTTTTAATGTTTTAAAAATAGTAATTAGCAGTGGCGGCAAGAGAGGAAGAAGGAGGATGAGGAAGCGGAGGAGGAGGAGGAGAAGGGGGAGGAGGAGGAGGAGGAGGAGGAGGATGGAGAGGTGAGGTAGAGAGGAGACGGAAGAGGGGTTGAAAACGGGCGGACGGGAGACGAGGTAGAGGGGGTGGAAGTGGTGGAGGAAGAGAAGATGGAAGGAGCGTAGCGGAGGGGAGGAGGAGACGCCACGTCGGTGGTGGTGGTAATGCTGGTGGTGGTGGTGCGGGGGTTGCAAAGGGGGTGTAATTAACTATCATGCAACCCCTTCCCAACAGCAGCAGCCGGCGTAGCAAGGAGGTAATTGGACCGGAGTCTTATACGTGTGGAGCGTTGGGGGGTGGGGGACGGGGAAGAGGCTGCCAGGATAAAGGGTTGCTTAAAATTGCACACAGTGCTGCATTATGGAACCTCTGACGAGCTTCCAGGGAACGGCCGTACGGATGGCGGCGTGGAAATCCATTAACCCCCTCCCCCTCCCTCCCTCCCTCTCCCGCCACCATCTCCTGCTCAAACTCCCTCCTCGACCCCCATCCAGTCGCGAATTAATTGCGATCGTCTAAGGACGAGTCTTTGTCGGAGTCTGCCGCGACTACCTGCATGGTCGAATTCGCGATCCAATTTAAGGGATGCGCGTAAACAGAAGGTGGCTGCCTGTCTTACAGCTCAATGAGAAGATAGGTCGATGTTCTTTCGAGCAACTCAATTATCGCGTGTTCGGTTAGGCGATCGCGTAGCTAAATGGGGACGGTCAGGCGATTAGATGATTTGGTGTTTCGTTACTAGTAAATGATTGCCCCTGCGCAGTTCCGTATCAATCTCTAAGCGACAATAGCAGTGTCGGCCTAACAGCAGATTGGCGTCTCGACGCTGATTAGTTGGCGACACTAACGAGGCTTCGCTATCCCCGGTGAGGAAACCTGCGGCCTGGCCAAAGGTCTTTAAGTCCTAATTAATACTGCCTCGATTCCGTGCTGACGCCATAATCTCTCAGATAATGCCTCGTTCTCGCGCTTTTTTTCCCCCCTCGCAAACTACTTTCGTAGCGAAGCGAGATCAACTCGCGGAGTTCAACTTCGCGGCTGCCTGGATGTATATCCGGTTAGAGTTTTGAATATAATGGCAGGCAACTACTAGAACTCGGAAAGGTGGAGGCGGCAGCGGATGGGAAGTAGGGACGGGTGGGAGGGAGGGAGGGAGGGAGAGGTGGGCAAGTCGAGGGCTGCCTTTGACTGGTTGTTGTAATACAACAGCAATTAGCAGTAAACCTAGCCCTCCCTGCCGAGCTACCAACCTGTATGCTTCATAGTGTTTGCCTCGTCGTCTCGTCAACGAGGAGACGTGAAGAGGTTTAAGCCTTGTTTAACTCGGCAATACGCAATTAGCAATTTCCTTAATGCAGAGCAAATTATTCGGTTACGGCGCGTTAAGTCACGCTTTTTCGCAATTCACCAACGACGACCGACCACCGTTCTCATTGCCAAATGATATATCGCGCTGACAATGAGATGCCTCGCTACGCGTTCTTTTCCCCCGCGCGATTAATCTTAATCTACTAAAAATAATCATGATTCATAGTTCTTATATGGAGTAACTATTAGCGTCTGTAGTTAATAACTCTTTTTTCGCCTTTTCTGTCGACGACGGAGCCTAATGGACGGCTTTCATTATGCAGATCGAGCAGGTGAGTTGGTGGGTTTTAAGCGCTTTTAAGATCTCGATCGGTTGTTACTTGACCCACCGCTCGATCGACTGATCGCGAGCGATTATCTATATTTAGCCGGGTGTGATACCGTAGCCCGTGGCGTTCTTTCTCGAGAAGAAAAACGCATTTTATCGCAACAGGCGCAACCTCGTTCGCTACTAATTAACATTCAACGGTACTTAAATATAGAAAATTGCGACTGTTGTTATATCCAGCAGCTGCAACTGCGTGGAGATAAATTGACACGTGGACGAGAAGGGGAGGTGGCAGGGGGTTTGAAAAGTCTGGGAGGGCTACCTCTCGAAACTGTAAGATGCGAGAGTGGCTATTTTTTATTCACGCACACACATCTCTCCTTCGTACATCTTGTGCCACGCGGGGCGTCGAATTATCGCGAGCGTTCACGCCGACGGATATTTACAACGCATTTAAACGAAACACCTGTTTCCCTCGAACGCGCCCCGCTCACCTCGCACGTAATGCACCCTCCCCGCGCCTATTCCCCCCTCCGTCGTAACGTTCGCGGTATCGCACGGTACCCAGTGGATGTCGCATAATTCAGCAGATGTGATGAAAATAAAAAGCTACTCGAGCTACTCGGTGGAAAAGCGGTCAATTAATTTGCGCCAAAGTGAAACACGCTGTTAAGTGAGCGCACTCTCTGGCGTTTCGAATTCCCTCGCGTATCGTCGCCCTTTAGTGCCTCGACTTTTAAAGCGCGTAAGTGCGAAAAGTGCTGGACGTGGGTACGTCTGGACCTATTGTTACGTCGTAAATCCGAACAAGAGGGTCCCCCGCGATGCGCTACAGCGAAGTCAGACGTGGCCGTAACGCAAATACCCCAAGTGGAGCAAACCACGTACAACGGCGGTACGTAGCTACGTTTTCGCCTTAAACACCAAGCCCCGTCGGACGGACGGGACTCTCCATTTCCAAGGATGAGCGCGCGCGCGCGCGCCAGGTAGACACGGCCCTGAGGCAACACCGGCGGACCTCGATAAGCATTCAGATTAGCGTGACGCCTCGAATGTGTTTACGTTTAATTACGCTAAGAGTCTCCATTAGGCTGGACCGCTGCCAGGCTCAATTCGGAGACCGCTCTGTTTTACCGAGCGTAGGTGCACCCACTTAACTCGCCCCCGCCTTTCCCCCCTTCATCCCCCCTTTACAATCTTCTTCCGTCCCTCTTTTAATCTCTACATCTTCCGCTCTCACCTCTCTTTCTCCTTCTCTCTCTCTCTCGCTCGCTCTCTCCATCCTTTCGTCAGATCCGTCGATCTCCCTCATTTTTGTCTCCCCCCCCCTCCGTCTTCCACGCACCCCACATTCGTTCCTCTTTCTCTCACTTAGGACATGAATGCCGCTCGTGCGTTTCTTTTTGCGTCTCTTCCTTTGCGCCCATCGGCGGTGCGCAGGAAGAAACTTGTTTCGGGAACGGGAACTGATACAATTCTATGGGCACCCATGGTCCCGGTGCTTTTCAAACACCACCATTCGCGGCAATGTCTGGGGCTTTCAACTCTCTCGATCGCCCGCGACTGGATTCAGACTCGATCCACGGCGATCTTGATAAAGCGGCCGACGAGTCCGTTGAATTTTGCAAATTACGTGAATTTCCAAAATAACTTTACGCGCGACAAGAAACAGATAGTAGTAGACTTGCGAACAGACAAAGGTGCATTTGTAGAAAATATCTTTCTAACGGGGGAGCAAGTCGACGACCTGTGTATAACTAACGAATTAACGAGGAAATTCTAAAATAATTATTCTTCGGTCCTCTTTTTTTCCCCCGTTCCTCTAAGTAGTCGTGTTGTAAATCGACGGATGGGTATCGAACAAACAAGGGGCCCGTGGAAGAAGCTCGAACGTGTCGCCGTGCAAACAGCGCGCTCAGTTAGCAGCCTAACGTCTCCACGGGTGGCCGGCGCGGCGAGGGGAGGGTTGGCGGAATTTAAAAGCGCTTTTAGCTTTTAGCCCAGGCGATACCGCTAAGAAAACGTTTTAGCGGATTTCATTTGCCCCGTCGCGGCTTCGTAGCGGCCTGCCGAGACGATGGATCGCAAGAAACAGCGGAGGGACAGAAGGGAAGGAAGAGGAGATAGGGGAAAGGTAAAGGGTGAGAAGAAGCGGTGGTAGAGGCGGTTGCTCCGAGGGATGTTGGCAACACCGGTTATTAAGTAGATGCTACATTGAATGGGTGGATGAATATTTAAGACGTTCAACAAGTTGCGGATTTTTCTTTAATCAGGCTAACCTGCTGGTCCCCTCTTTTTCTGCCGTGGCTCGGCTCTCTCATCCTCCTCGCCGGTTTCTACTTGCTCAAATTATGGCGCGAAACGAGTCAAGCTGTTTATGCGGCGAGAGAAAGAGAATCTCGAGGAGTTTGCTGCTCGACACACTCGGTCTACACTTGGCCGGTGATCTTTTTGGGTTGCCCTATCGAAGATTCGCCAACTTTTTTTTTAAATTATTGTAGAAATCAACCACTCTCGCCCACGATGGTCCGCCCGTAATCGGATTATTACGAGCGCCGCAAGGTGTCGGGAAATTAAGAAACAATCTCGCCGGGCGTATTTAGATTTCAAAAGTTTTCGGTTCCTGTTCTCTCTCTCTCTCTCTCTTTCTCTCTTGTGCCCCGGCGCTGATTTAAATGTGGCTCACGCGGCCAAATCGATCGATCCCTCGTTCCATGTCCATCTTCGGATTGGTCCGCGGTAGCAGATAGGTCGATGGACAATCGGCAAGAATGAAGTTTTATTTGCGTCGTGTATTACTCTCGGCGAGATAGTGTAGAAGGGAGGGAAACGAAAAGGGGCGCAAGAATCGGAGGAGATCAGCGGGGCAGGAGAGCAGGAGAAAGGGGGCGGGGGGGCAAGGGAGGGAGGGCTCACGAAACACTCTAAATCCCCGAGGCAAATAGTTTTTCTTCGATATCCGTCGGCCAGAAACAAACAAGATTCTTTATAGACGGAGCAAACCACTCTTCTATAAGTACACCCGCTCTCTTTGCCCTTCCGCTCAGTCGCTCTTTCTCTCTCTCTCTCTCCCTCTCTCTTTCTCTCTCTCTTTCTCCGTCTGTCCCTCTCTCACTCCTATTCCTCTTTTTCTCTCGCAGCGAGATGTCTGCCTGCCTGTATGTGTGTACGTACACGCGCAGGCGCGTACGTTGTTTGCGCGCGTTCGCGAGTGCTCGCCAAAGTAAAGTAAGCTTTTAGCGGAGTGGCTGATTTATCAATGTATTTATTCCGAGATATTGAATTCATTTAGTTAAGTAGCGCCGGCGGGGGCGGCCTCCGCCGCGCTTTCTACAGCTATTTTCACCTTCGCGTATACCGTGCTCCGTGAAGGACGCGAAGCAGCGGGTCTCCTCGAGCGAGGATAGCCCTGGATATATTTTGCCCCCACCCGATCCGTCATACGGAGAGAGGGTTAAATGAACCGTTTAATATGAAAAATGACATTTCGGATGGAGAAGTTCGTTAAAACAGTTGGCAAATACCGAGCGGTTTTGGTTTCCAGTTGACTAATGGTCGGATCATTCTTTGGACGTGGCGTCGTACGTGCCTTAATCACCGTATTATTTAACATTGAAAGTTAAAAGGGCTAATAAGAGGCGCAGATTGAGTGCTCGCTGGTAGTGGTGACCGCCGTTTGGGACACCCGGTGTATTCGTTCGATACCACGGGCGTCGATATTACGAATAACTAGTTCAATCTCCTCACTCCATCTGAAAAAATTTGCGCTATCGGAAATAAAATATCGCGCGCAATTTTTTATGTAATATTTTTATTGTGCATTTCATCGATTTGCGTCAATCTATGCTTCAACAATTTATCGCCACATGACGCTTAGTAATTTGAGATATTCGAAATACCTTTATTCCCGGCTATTAATAATATTGCTAAATGCATTAAACAAGCGCGCGACCGCTTTGCTAGTAGGTGGGGAAAAAAAACATAATGCAACAATAAGCCGGACGCGCGCGGCTTATGAACTTTTAGGTATTTATTATTTGCGAAACGTCGTGATTTAGTTCCCGTATAATGATTAATCCTCGACAGAGTACATTTACATATTACAGCATGAGTAATTAACTTGAGCCGAAAGTATGACAAATGTTCTGAATTAATGATGTATAATTAAATCAAGTACCGCGCGCGGATTGTCTACGTCAGCTACATATTTCCGTAATCAGCTTCTCTCATTTAATTTGCAAATTAACATTCGTAACGCGCGAAACAATTATTTCATAGTCATTTCTAACGTAATTGAATCAATCATCTAATACGGAGTCGCGAATTAAAACCAGTCATCCGGCGAGCGTGGGAAGGACGTTAATTATTTGGAAAAGTTTTCTCATCGGTGCAACGCTTATAATCCCGCTGAGTTTTATCATCGGCGAGATCGTCCATTTGCTCGTTTGCGTTAATTCCCGTTGCGACGGTGGGGCTGTACAGCGAAAGGCCGAGAAGGGGCACGATCGCGCGACTAATGTCATTTCTAAGTACACACGCCTATCGGTGCGGCATACAACATACAATTTTCCGATGGCGGCGTACCTGCGCTTTAACTATCCCTCGATCTAAATGCACTCTAATGGACTGCATTAAACAGAGAGACGGTCGAGAGGGGTTCGAGAGGAGGGCAGGGGGAGAAGAGGCCGAGAGAGAGAGAGGACGGGAGGGTGAACTCACGGACCGGTGCCGGGCACTTTCAAAGAGATGCCCAAGAGACACGCCGCCCATGAAAAGAATTCTTTTCGAGGAAATCGCGATCACCCTTTTTTTTTTACACGTAATTAAATGTGTCGGGGCAACGATCGATTAAATCGGGACGTTATGCCGCGCACAAGGAGGCGGCGCTGTGAAAATATTTTGCTGAAATCTACTCTAACCCTTTTCCTACGTAGGCGCGTGCACAAACAGCGCTGTTTGATTAATTGTATTTAATGTATTATAAACTCCCCCGCCTCTCATTTTTCCTCCCATATCTGTCCCGGGTATCGATGAAATCGAAACGTGCGCGACAATGAAAGAGAATTTTACCATTTCGGTGATTTCACTCAACCAGTGAATTGTCCTGTTTATCCAAGCATAGTTTTCGACTAAACGGTTCGGCCACGCCAATCATTTTGTTCACTGATGCATTATACACCTCTATGCGTTTCTTTTTTTTTCTACGCGCGCACGTAAGCATGCGAAAGAAATGGCAAAATATTCGTTTTGCAGGCAAGATGCATTAACAATTGTCTGCCTTTTCGAAACGTCCCGCTCATTATTATTTCACGAATTGTTTAACTGCTGGTCAGTACTGCAGCTTTTTTTCCATGCCGGTCCGTACGACTCAGTTTTTAATAATATTCCGAAATGAAAGCAGCCAAACTTTCAAGTATACGAAAAGTATAGTTTAATGAAACTTTATTAAACAGATATTATAGTTTTAAATTATTTTGCATCTATGAGAAAAATAGAATTGTATCTTCAAACATATTTTAACATAGCGGATAAGTAGCTTTGAGGAGAGATAGAGTGAGAAGAGGGTTTTAAATCGTCAAGGAAACTAGCGGTATCGAAACGCGAGATGTTAAAGAGAAAAAAAAATCCTCTATCGCGATACGTGAAAAGTTTGACGCGAGCACCGTGGACGAAACGCGCGGTCGGGCGCAGGTTAAAAAGAACGAACAACTAATGACCGGAGTCGTTGAACACACGATGAATTAGTTATTCCATATGCAAATTCGGCTCCCTCTTTTGGGCCATTTCGACCGCACTGATCGCGATCGAAATCCGAATCGCGCGTTCGTTGCGCGGGCGTTAACGCTGGAAGGTATCCGGCCCGCGGGTCACGAATTTATGATTGTGGCGTACCTCCGGATGAGAAAAATCGCGAGAAGAGCGAGAGAGAGAGAGAGAGAGAGAGAGGGAGGAGAGAGAGAGAGTGCGAGAAAAAGAGAGAGAGAGCGGGTGTGTGACGACGCTGAAAAAAATGCCAGCGACACGCACGAAAATAAAAATGATTACGTACCCCACCGCGGACGTACGTGCGCTGCGTGTCACGCACACACGTACGCGACGTATCGGAGGAGCAGCAGAGGGGGGGAGGGGGAGAGGAGGAAGGGGTAGGCGTGTGCAGGGATGCACGACCGTTACCGCGATGTTTTGTAATTTAAATTAATTGAAAAATATGCACTGTGTGTGTTGTCCGATCGCGCTCGTGTCGCTGGAGAGAAACAGCGGCGAGAGGAAACGCGACGCGGGGAAAAAAAGGGAGAAAAAAAATGCGTGAGCTGCGCGGGGAAGAGAGTAGGCCGTAGTGAACGAGCGCAGCGCGCGGAAACTGCAACGGGAGGTAGAGAGAGTGGGAGAGATACGAGGGACAGAGGAAGAAACAGAGAGCGAGTGAAGAAGAGGGGAGCGACAGAGGGGAAGCGGAATGCAGGTACACCGCGGGCCAATCATTCGCGCCGGTCGGCCAATAACTTATTGGTTTTTCACGTACGATTTGATTCATTATCATTCCGTTATTTATATTTGTCCGACCTGCTGCGGATTTCGGGGATTTGCGCCGCGAACGAGAGAAACGCGGGGAAAAATGCAGCCACGTCGGGGCGCACGCAATGAGCGAAGTTTCCGAATTGTGTCGCTCCTGCCCCGGAGCTCGTCGTGCGGAACGATAGTTAAGTAATTTAAATCGATCGCGACTCGTCAGTTTTAAATTGACCCGCCGTACTGCCGAACGGCGTCTAATACGCTCGCGGCTCGCGTTCATCAACATTTTTATTTGTCAACGGCTGTCAAGCTGACGCAACGTGGATGATGGGAAAATTAAGGCCCTAAAATTCGCAGTCTCGTTGCCGGCGCGAGAAAGGAAGCGGAAAAGACAGCACGGAGAACTCTCTATTTATTCGCGGCAGAACTCGACGTCCGCCGATATTTCGTCCGGAATACGTTTGCACGTAGACAATTCCGGAAAGTCTCGCCAGGACTCGCAGACTTCAGGACGCGCGCTCCTTTTCCAGGACGAGGCGCCTTAATCATTCACGAGGGCCTGACGGCGGGCGCGCCTTTAAACGATCCAACTGAAATTCGTCCGGACGTCCAACGTCCGAATTTAAATCCTCTCAAATATTGAACGCGCGCATCCGGCCAGGCGTACGTGTACACTCGTAACTTCTTTTCCTTCCCATCCCGGCCGCCATATATCTATATACAGCCGTTCTCTGCTCCCCCGGCCGAACGCACCCCGTTAAACCCACTCGACTCGGCAGAGAGAATCGTCGAAAAGCGGATATAATAATGCTCGGATATTTTGGAAAAATGCGCGCGCGCGGCATCAACTTTTGCCGGACGGAGATTAAAAGTCGCAGCACGAAATCCCGCGGAACCCGGGGATTAAGTCGAGTACCCTCGAGTACTATGTCGATATTGTTATCGCTCGTTGATGTACACAATTTATCTGCGAGATTCGGACCGACGGTAGTATTTCAGCCCCGAATCCGCGTATTCTTATTTCATATTTAATTACAATTTCGATTACGCACGATGCCAATTAAAACCGCTGCTTCTTTTTTGGCGAGGGAAAAATCGGAGCTTGAAAGAAAAAAAACCGCGGGATACCTGTTCCGCAGTTACGTCACTTTGTCCGTTTGTCCTTAATTATTTTAATAATTTAACAGCAGTTTGTATTCCCCGGCGAAGCATCATCATCGCGGTTTGGTTTTGCGCTCGCCCTGCCACGGGAAATTTGCGATCGCAAGAACGCAACTGCAAGCAAACACTCGAGGACAGGCATTCGTTCGTTACGCGGTTCATAACGCGACCGTGATACGAGCAATAACTCGACCGGGCCTTAATTACTTTAATTAATTAGGAAACGTGGCTTCGTCGAAGTCCGATCTTATGGCGAGCGGGTATGTATCTCCCGCATTGCACCGTACGCCAAGCCGGCTCTCGTGTGAAAGAGCAGCCCGGTTTCCATGCCGCGCGCTATACGGATACCTGCCCTCGAAATATCTTCATTAATAACCAATCCTTTCATCTAACTTTGGTTGCTCCGCAAAAGTCTAGTACGCTCGCTGCCATTAAATAAATCGAAAGAGAGAGAGAGAGAGATACACGCGTGTATAATTGAACGCCAATACCAGGTAAAAAGCCAACAATCGGGTTGACAATGTTTTATTTGCCGTACGAATTTTTCAGACGTGCAAATCGACCCCACGTTTCCACCGTGCGGCGCGTCCTAAGGATTTTAAACTCTAATATCCCGTATAAAGTATTAATTAATTGCCGTTTGAAACTCCGCTGGCACGCATCGATGATATAAAAAGTCACTGTTCCTCGCTGCAACAAAACCAAAAATCATCTTCGCCAAGTCACGTCGACCGCGCGCGTTATTTTTTAATTAAACGCGCTCGGTATAAAGAACCAATACGCTCGGTATGTATTATCGTCATAATTAAAGCGGCGATCCTGGATATTAAATAAACGTTTTGCAATGGCGGCCGGCAAAACAATGTCAAGAATTTTGATGAAACCGCCAAAACGCGTTTCGCGTATTTATCGCGATGATTTTCTCGACTTGGTTCGGTGCAGGTGCGAGACTTCGGGGAACTTTCTTCGCGGCCGGAAAAAGTAGCGCGCGACACGAGAGCGATATTTGAAATATCTAAAGGATCGATCCCTCGTGATAATCTAGGACGTTATTTCAGTGGTTTAATACCTTTATGGCATGACAAGAACGTTATTAGCATCGACCACCGCCGTCCTTTCCCTTCCGTCCTTCCTCGTTCACTTTCGCGTTCCTAAATTTAATTAAATTTCACGGTTTTTCGCGATTAAGGGACGGCGGCGACGGCGTAGGAGGCGTTACAAAATTAGTTTCGGCCGGGATAATGAATTTCGTTAATTATGCCTCCGCGAATCGGCGCGAGCGTCTTAATCCGCCTCAACGGCTGATGATAAGAAGCGGGCGTTTAATGGCCAAACAAAAAACAATATTACTGCCGTCATCTCTCTTCGGGGCACGGGCGAGATTTTTCAAATCGGACCCCACGCAATTCCGCGGCGATCCTCGAGCCATCGCGACTGTCGCTCCCTTGCGCCTTGTCGCGCGAAACGCGAAACACGTGTTTATCACGAAGTAACACTGTTAAAGGGTTAACGAACGCGCATATTTCAAGAGTCGTAAATGTCGCGGCGTCGCGGAGGGGCCAACTTTCTTCCAATTTCATAGCTGTTAGTCCTAACGCGCCGCGTCACAGCCTCGCCTATTCTAGCGCCGATGTTGCGTCGGCACCGCACCGCGCCGGCAAAAAATCGGTGTTTGCGGGCCGATTTTTGCGCGCTCGCGTCGACGCGCTAATCCCACCATAATGCTGCGTATAATGGCTCGTTAGCCGGCAGATTTATTCGGCGGCGACACGCGTGCGGATTTTTCCGCGACTCGCCGTGAAACGCAAAAACTCACTTGGTCGTGACAACGTGTAATTAGGAATATTCCCCCGATTTCGCGTCGCGCACGAAATTTCTGTTCCCAAAATGCGCGTTGGATTTTCAAGGGTTCGAGCGTAATGCGCGACACGATGTAATTTCGAGCTGAAAAGCGCAAAGTCGCTACGTCTCCTTGCTCTTCTTCCTCGTGTATTAGGCTTAAGGGGATGCTTCTGCACTTTTGGCACCTTTTGCCACCTAGAACTGTCGATTCGTGAAAACATTTGTCTAATATACAAATTATGTGGCTTTTGTGTACAGACCGGCAGTGTCCCACTATTCAGATTAAGTGAAAGAACAGCATGGTATCGTTGAAATTAAGTTTAGGAGCTTGACAAGAAGTCTATTCACTCGAGTAAGTCCGAATAGTGGAACACTGTCGGTTCGTACACAAAAGCCACATAATTTGTATATTACACAAACGTTTTCACGAATTGACAGTTCTAGGAGCAAAAGATGCCAAAAGTGCAGAATCACTCCAGCATCCCCTTAAAGCCTGTTTTATTCTCACTTCTCGTTCAGGTGCTCTGAGCATTTGGTTTTACTTTATCTTCGATAGACTGCTAACCTTGCCGAAAGAAACCTCCCATCTGGAGGTCTATACCCCCAAAGGGGTGTGTGTGTGTGGCGAGATACTCTCGGTGGTTGCCACTTCCCTTCGGGAGACTCCGAAAAGAACCGGCGGTGTCCGTGGATTCGAACTCGGATCTTTTCGTTCATTTGTTTACTAAGCAGCGCACATTTCTCTGCGCCACATTCGCCGATGTCTCCCCGTTGTTTCTCCGATTTCCGGGGGGGAAAAGATTTGAATTTGTAATTGTGCACGTTGCGACGTACGTGAAGGAGCGATTGGGAAGAGAGCATATCTCAAACGGCATTCGCAATCCGTGAGATTGACGTCACGCTTACCCTGGCAAGATCGTCGAGCGTAGCCGCCACCCCGTTCTTCCACCGCCCCATCCTCCCCCTACATTTTTCCCTACCCCGGCAAATTGTCGTCGCGTGCGGATTCCCCCCAGGTTTCGGAAAGGACCCTCGCGAGGAAGGCGGTCTCGAATTTCCATACACGCACCGCAGACCGCCGCTGAATATACTCACTTCCGGCAATAGATTTCCTCCGTCCCCAGACCACCCCCGCCGCGCGCACCCCCTTCCTCGGCCGCTGGGCTAGGATAGTTAGTTAGGGGTCGGAGGGGTCGTGCAGTGGCGTACACAATCGGGGCTATTGTGCGCGGTGATTTGTGGGGACGATTTTTTGACTTCCGCCCTCGTGGGTGGTGGAAAACGAGAGAACGCGCCGCGCGCACCACGCGAATTCGCGTCAGCCCTCTACGAGCCGAATCAGGAGATACAGCTAAATTATCGGAAAGGCAGCGGGTTAAAGGTCGATTGCCGATTTATTTACGACGGCTGCGAGGAATCGGGGGGTGTGCTTCGCGACCCCACCTTCTGTCTCCTCGAGAGGCAAATCTACTCGGTTGTTTTTAATCCCGGAGTGCCCCTATTCCAAATCGTCTGCGAACAGAAGGGGTGAGGGGGCGATGCGAGTTTACGAATTTGTGCGCTTTTTGGCTCGAGCGCAAATTAGTATGACGACGCTTATCGCTACGTTTAACGTACGGTTAATCAGTGCAGATCTACGGCTCATAGTTGAGCCAACAAACCGTGCGGTGCACTCAACGCGCTGCGTCTCGCACGCGACCGCATCTCCCGCTCGCCTTTGCTCCTTTTGTTTTCTCCTCGATGGAGGTCACGGGCCAGGACTCAACGCTATACTTACCGGCCGGCAAGCTCATCATCTTACAGACATTTCATTATATGAATCAGACAACGGCATCCAGCAGCCTTGCCTCCTCCTTTTCTTTCCGCAAGAAAATAACGTTCGTCGAAGGCGAGGAGAGCGAAAGGGAGAGACAGAGAGAGAGAGAACGACATCCGAGCCCGCGATCTCCGATAGGCCCGGTTTAATTTCTGATTGGTATTACCGCAGCGTGAATTGAACGGCCGGCTTCGCGATTATTGCAATCGAATTCGAGGCCGTGAGAGAGCGCGGGCATTTTTTCGCACGCAATTTTTCATCGCGGTGCACGTTATAACGCCAAATCGACCGATCGCAACGCTTTTTCAGGACTGAGGAAAATGGGAGGGGGGGGGGGGGAAACCGCCGGGCGTAGCCAAGCGATGCGATTTTCGAATTGCCGTTAAGCAGCGCATTCGGATGAAACGACGGGGTGGCGCGTTCGACCAGGGAAACGCCAAATAAAGTATTCATACGAAATACGTAGATGCGCCCGGCCGATTATAGGCGGGTAAACATTTGTGTAGGGAGGAGGACACGCGGATACCTGTAACTCGAATCTGGGTTAATGTGTGCGCTTGCGAGTGTGTGCTCGCGCGCGTTGTAGGTACCTGCACGTGTAATCAGTGCTAATGCGTCCCTAATGGTGACTAAATACCAAATCATAGTTTGATGCGCTCCCATCAACGACGCTGCATCAACGAAGTGTTACATCGGCAAACAAAATCAAGCCGGTCGATAGCGGCGAGCGCAAAAATCCCACGCAAGCAGACGACAAAACGTGACGTTATTGTTGAGAATCATCAACGATTACGGACGAACGACATTTTCCCTCCACCCGAAAAAGCGTAATCGTAAGTGCTGCGAGATTTTACGCGATATTTTACCGATTCCTGCGTTCGAGGCGCTTATCTTGCAAATTGGCCTCTCGCAAACTCGCGGCCTAAGCGTACGCAGGGAAAAAAAAGTCTAATTATGATCTTAACGGGCCTTTCGCCCGGAGACAGGAAAAACGGCTCACGGCTGGTTTAATCAGACGATAACATCGATATTTCTCGCCTTATTTTCTTTCGCGTAAAAGGTGAACATTAATTTCCTGGCTTAATAAGCGGACCGCGTTTATTAACGAAGCTGCGGGCCGAAAACGGACCGAGCGTGAGCGCGGGTTATTTGTTTCTTAATTAGAAAGAAAACTTTGACTCGCTTCGTAGGCGACGATCATCGTTCCCAACTCCCATTAGAACTCGTTAACGCGGTATTGGAACGATACGTCTCGCGGGAGGGCGTAGCATGGGCCCTCGTTTAATCACGCGAATCCACCCACTCGACGGTAAACAATATTAGCAAAGCTGGACAAGTCTTTTTAATTTCGAAAAAGATTCTCCAAAGAGACTCTTTCCACGGGGGCGAATTAAACCCCGCGGGTTCGCGCAACGCAAATAAAATATTATACGCTCTGGCCTGACAGTGTGCGGTACAATCGCGATGTTAAATACAACATCGCGAAAATAATTATGACAAACATTACGTTTTGCAGAATACGCTGCGCGCCTCAATTTTACTTTTATTTCTAACTTTAACGTAACACTGTCCTCCGTTTTAGTCGCGACAATTATTCCGGCGTTTAATTTCGTCGTTAAAATTCTCGAGACGCGCGAATCAGGCGCTCACAATTAATTGTACGACGCAATGAGACAACTATTGCACACGCGACAACGGCGGGGGGGAAAGAGGGGGGGGAAAAAATAGAAGGGTAACGCCGCTCGCGCCGGTATTAATTTAAACGATAAGCAAAGCGCACCAGTTTTTCCAGTCTGTTGAACAAACTGCTTACGTCTCCGGCCGCGAAAGAACGGGGCGAGGTGGCGGACTCTATGCAGATGAAAGAAAACTCGTTACAGAGTGACAAGTGCCCAGCATCCTCATAATTATCACATCCAACGTAATTACGGAGTACGTGCCTTATCCTAACCTGACTAACTCCGGCTCCATAAACGACTCCCACGCACGGACAAGGCGAGTTTCTTCTTTTATGTACTTCACTGGAACATTTAAAAGCGCCACGAAGAGAAATTAATAAATAATTGTAATCGCGCGCGCGCGCGCGCACTCGCGTTCTCGCGCCCACGAATTTATGTGTCACTCGTAAAAATATTATCCGTCTCTCTTTAAACCCTCGTAAGGGTAAAAGACACGCTTCGCCGATTATCTTGACTCTATTGTTGAAATTCGTGTCGCGGCGCTGAAACGCCCGGCGTTGCACTCGCTACGCGACCTCGCGAAATAATCGAGTCAATTATATGGCCGGCCGGAAGTGTCGTAAAAAATGCATCTACCCCCGACGATACGTGGTTATCCGGCGCGTCCGTGGACGACAGGCGTCTCCCCGGGCATCCACCCACGCATCCAGCAGCTCTTCCGGCGAGAGTTTTATTCATAGCGTCGTCCCGCTAATAAAAAAAACTGCGCATAGGAACATTAAAGTCTTCGCGGCGCAGCGCGGCGAAGCGGCAGCCGCGCGGGCACCCTTTTAGCGATGGGCTAATCCTCGCCGGCGAGCACCGAGCAATAGTTTACCAGAGAATCGATGAAGCTCTTCCATTGAGCGAGTCCGTGTATAATTAAGAAGCAAATCATATGCTTATATAGCGGGATACAATCCGGATTGCGGGAATTGCGAGGCAAAAACGAGCCTCCGGGCGATTTCTTTCGAATGGAACCAAATTATTATTATTTTTTTTTCATAAAATTGAAGGAATATCATAATTAAGGAGGGAATTTCGGAAAAATGTGCTGCAGGTACGTTTTGCGAGGAGTTCCGTGAGCTCTCGAATAATTTCGTCGTTGTTTTAGGTCCGCCGCTATTCCGAAAGATATTCAGCGAATTGGCGCCATCGCTACTCGCTGCCGCTCTGTGCGTTTGCGTTAACAAGACACACATTATATCGCTAAAACACACGCGAGAGCGTACGTGCGGGCGCGTGCTTCTGTGTTGGCAGTCGTAAAAAAAAAAACGCGCGCGCGTACCTTTTCTCTCTCTTCATCGTCGCCTCCCTCATCTCGTCGATGCTCACGTACAAGTATCCTACGGCGCGCGGAAGTACTCGCGTTATGTACCGACAAACTCGAATCGAGTATGCTTTACGATCGGTTTATTCGCGGCCGGCTCGTGAGACGCTTCAAAAATGGCTGACGTGGCCCGAGCTCCTATTTTTTTATTCCACGCTTCATTCTATTTCCTTATCTCTTATCCCCCCGTCGTGCCCCCGACGCCCGAGTCTTTTCAGACGTTGCATCGCGGGTTTGTATATTTGACGATTTCGTGGCCGAAAGCGAATTTCTGCCGAGACCAATGGCAGCTATTGATCTTCGTTCATTCATTTGCCGATCTGATAACGCGCGCTGGAAAGAAAATTTTCGCTACCGCAGCTAATCGTGGCTTGCTACAAATATTCTGATTAGTTGATTATACACCATTGGACTCGAACATGGTGTTCCCGTAGTAATTGGGAAATGGGGGGGGGGGGGAAGGCGACATGGGTCCTTCAAAAATCGCGTATCGACAGTTCTGTGTACGTCGACAACCCTAATCGGCGCGTAGCTTAACCCTATGAGGTATACATTTTTCTATCGAATCACTTTTGTGAACCCTTGTATACAAGGGTTTTTGTGCGACAATACGAAAATTTGTGACGCGTTACACTTAGGACCCATCGTTCTCGAGTCGGATCAATATGGTGATTTGACATTATGCTAATAACACGAATAGGAAGGTGCCGTACTTCTCGGCATATTCTAATTATAGTAATTAATGATTTAGCGTTTAGGGAGTGGAAACCAACCGTGTCGCTGCATAATCATTCGTAAATGCATGTAACAGCACACGCGCGGCGTTTAAGCGTAGGCAGATGAGCGTCCTGTACGCATCGAACGAGCGATAAATCACGATACGCGGCTTATTACGACTGCTAGTTTATGCGAGTGAGTTGTAGCGAGTGAGTAGAAAAGATCGTGGAAATTGTTGATCGCGGTGTCTGAAAACCAAGTAGTAATTGGGAGTGTATCTTCGGGAAGGTAGGACGCGCCGCGTAATAACTTTTGAGCGAGAAAAGTCCCGGGCGAGGACTCGACCAGCATTCGAGAACCTGGGACCTTTCGCCTCGCCGGGCGACTACTCTTCCTACCGAGCTATCCAGGCTCGCGCTCCTTCTCGCTTGCCTGCTCTGTTCTAGAGACCCTGTAATCGGAGGCTGGCCATAACGAGTTCGTCAAATTCCCGCGAGTGAGAGAGAAACGCAGATTCTACGATCGTAGAAGGGTGAGATAGCCTATGTTTCTCTCTCACTCGCGGGAACTTGACGAACTCGTTATGGCCAGTCTCTGATTACGAGGTCTCTACTCTGTTCCATCGAATAAAGTAAAGAACCATACGTTAACAGCGCGACCCTAGGGCGATTATTTCACCCGATGATTCTTAGACCTCGTGACTACGATTCTGTCGACGCTCGCGTTTGAAATTGATCGGGGGACCAAGTTCACCCCACCTTAGATTTTAAACCGGCGAGAGCAAACTTGGCAAAAATATCCGCGATTACGCGCCGTCGCGTTCAGACGTTGATTCGAGATCAGTAAATAAATGCTCGAAATTACGTTGTTCCACGGTCTCGCAGAGGCGAGACGTTCTCTCTCGCGCGCACATATAAATATTTCACACGTGACACGTAACGAGTGAGCGAGAGTAAAGCTTAAAGGGGCTTCGTACGCGCATCGCGTCTTGATTTACGCGTGAGAGGCGTGCCCTACGGAAGCCGCAATTAGTTTATTAATAATTAGTGAACGAGCTGCTGCATTCATGCGTCGCACGAGTGTATGAAGATGCTTGTAAGTATCACGAAATCTCTCTCTCTCTTCTCACTCACTCACTCTCTTCCCGATACGCATTTATTCATCAACGCGAGCGAACGTGTAAGTGGTTCGCTATAATTAAAAGAAGACGATTTGAAAAGAAATGGAAAAACAGAATACAATCGGTTATACGATTCTGAATTAATCACTCGTCAAGTGATTGACAAACATCAAGGTAGCGACAGAGAATCTACTGTAAGAATTTATCGCAGTGCACAGATGTGGACAGGAAAACGTACTGTCCGCGAATAAATCAGTTAATTACCGATGGAGAAAAATAGAGGGTATAAATCGTGTAAGATAGACCTCTAGCCCGGATCACGTTTCTCTCGGGCGCGGGGATCGCGAATTTGCTTAGAACGCGGGTGCCGCGCACGAGTGCCACGGCTCTGGCATCACGTGCAACGTGATATTAGATCGTATATCGTCGGTAAATATATAGCGTAACACAGAGAGAGAGAGAGAGAGATGGGGGGAGGTGACGTAAATAAAAGTAGTTTGGCAGAGGCGGAAGAAAATTACAATGGCTATTGCCCGCCTCAAAACATCGCTCACAGGTTCATACGAACTCGGCAGCCGACACTTCTGTTCTCGCGTCCTGTGAAAAGCTCGTTGATCCCTCAAAAGAGAT
>NW_011967183.1:97142-101551 GCF_000949405.1 Vollenhovia emeryi | reverse complement strand
CTCTCTCTCTCTCTCTCTCTCTCTCTCTCTCTCTCTCTCTGTCCATCCCTCCCTCTCTTCCCTCCCGCCCTCTCTTTCTCTTTCCTCCCTCTCATCGACTTTGAAAGTGCACCGACATTATTTCCGCCGTAACCGACGCACCAGCATACGAAGGGTAGGAGAGACGCTTCTTCTGGAACGACAAGAAACAGCAACGATTGCTGAGAATCGAAGAAAGGCCGCGGTAGACGTGAATTTCATCTACTCGCCGCGTTCTTTTTCTCCCGCTAAAAGAGATGCTCGTGTCGATAAAACGATCGATTTTGATGAATTAGAAATATTATCCCGGGGGGGGGGGGAGGGAGTAGGTTGCAGAAATCGCGATATGGCGAAATTGGTATTGTGCTTTAACTCGGCATTAAGATTCGCTTGCGCATTGTCGAGCAGACAGGCGATTGAGAAAGAAAAAGAGAAAGAAAACGTAAACAGATTCTGTAGAACGTTATCATTTGTTGCAGCAGATTAACTTAAAAAGGGAGATAAGCTGAATGAGACGAGTGAAATTAATAAAGCGGATTGGTCTAATTCTTTTCGTTTGTGTGGCACACTCTGTCACGTGTAAACGCATGCTTTTTGCCGTAAAGAAAAGAGGAAGAAAAAGAGCTGGAATCAGCCCGTAAAATGAGCCCGACCACGACGAAACGAAGGAGAGAGCGTTTGTAGCGCGGGGACCAAGAGAGGCATAAAGCATCGTCGAGCGTGTGTACGGTGCAAACACATAATCGAGGGTATTAAACGTAATTAACTACCCCTGTACTAAGCATGTAGCGCGGATACACGGGCGAGGGCGTCTATCGATATATCGATCGATTGCTACGCGCTCGTCGCCAGTAAATGTGTATCGAGGCCCTTTCCATTAGCGTACAAGCGCCGCGCTCCGCGTCCCTCTTTTACTTTTGCTTGGCCAATGCACCCTCTGTTTTCGCTCGTGGCAAATGCATTACCTCCACCGTAATCGTCGCGCCTCTCATTATCGATCTACGGATATTTTTATGTCGATTCACCGCTGACAAACGAAAAATCTCTGCCTCGTCTATGGGCGAGTGGGTCCAGAACTGATTCCATCCATTTTTCGACGGCTCGAGGAATCTTTTGCGCGAATGCGTACACGTACGCACCGTCTTTCCTCCACACCGACGAGCGTCGTACGCCGTTGAGAAAGGCATCTCGGTCGGCGCCCACGCGGTCCGGGGATCCGTGTCGCGCTGTAGCGACAACGTCCGGCCGATAGCGAGGATACGCACACCTGGACAACGTCCGGAGTGCCGGCGGACTCGCTCGCGAAACCCGAAGGTATTCCCCGCCTTACGATTACACGGGGGATCGTCGCCCGAAGCGTAGCGTAGGCGTAGGCGCGAGCTCGGTACCATTGGCGAATTAAGTGGTCGCGATGACACGGATGTAAGTCACGTAGCTGTAGCGGGCCGCATTCGCTTATCGACGACCACTCTCCGGGTCCTAGGGCGCGCGTGTGTGTGTGTGCGTGCGTGCGTGCGCATCTCTTTCTCGTTTCCTTTTCTACCTTTTGCAAAGGTATCCCCGTAAAATTGCCCGTGCATATAAAGGAAGCGGCGTGGACAAGTGTATCCCATCGCGATGGAGCCAATTGTCGCTGCGACCGCGCGATGTAGTTACGATAACAGAAGGCGCTCTCTCATAAAATCGCGCATACGTGTACGCTTAATAGAATAACGAGTTTATCGGGAGCGACTCGGTTTTTTCGTCCAGCTACGCGCCGGGGCTGCTGCGTTTCCCGCCTCCGCGCTCTCTCATCGGCGATCGATGAAAATCGATGGCTCTGCTCTTGTCCTCCCCCTTCCCCCCTTCTTCCCCCCTCTGCCCGCACTCTCCTCGTCGCTCTTATTGTACACTTTTCAGCCGAGAAACATCGATGCACCTAGCAAACATTTCGTCGCGATACGCCCTGGAATCCGCACGATTCGAATAAAGAGACGTTGTAATTCAATACGTCCATACCGAGCGCTTTATCGCGCCAGATGCGAACGCAAGGAATGTCCTCTCTCACGCTCTCTCACTCTCTCTCTCGTCCTGATTTTTAACAACGTGTATTAGGCTTAAAGCCTGTTTTATCTAGTTCTCGCTCTGGTACTTTGAGCATTTGGTCAAGAATCATTTGACGCCAGCAGATAAATAATCATGATTAAGCAGTCGATCGACTATGACTGGCTATGGGTTTTTAACACAGAAAATTTATTGCGAAAAATTTATTGGTTTTACTTCATCTTCGGTAGGCTGCCAAACCTCGCCGCAGGAAATCTCTCGGTAGTTGCCACTTTCCTTCGGAAGATTCCGAAAAAAAAAACCTAGCGGTGTCCGTGGACTTGGACCCGGATCCTTTCGTTCATTTTTAATAAAATAACAACCATTGTCCTTATTTTTTTCAGAGCGACATCAGAAATACTGATTCGCGCGCGTTATGATCCCGGCGCTACCAGCCGGAGCCGCGGAACCAAGGTCGATTGGAATTCATAGGGTATCGCGCGAACTTTCGAATTTCCCCTGCAATTTCCCCTTGCGCGAGCTGAAACGAGGAGAGGCGAATACGCCGTGTGCACCGCGACGCGTCGGAAATCGCGACGAAAATTGCTCCAATACGATGTCCCTCCCACCCCTCGTGTCTTTAACAGTTTAAACTAAGTTCAGGCTGAAAAAGGGACAAAGGGGGCCCCGAGCAGATTTCACGAGGAATCGAACAGCCCGCGGATGGATTCCCGACAGGCGGGGCCTTCGGTCCGCGTTCATAAACGCGGTGGCAATTCACAAGTTTCCTCCCCGTTTTTCAAGACGACGACTGAGCACGGTATTACCGCGAGTTATCATTTTTTTCCGCACGAACACGAACGTTACGACGGAACATTCGCGCGGCGCACGCACGCGGGCGGGCGGCGACGATTTTTGATTGGCGCGCGACGCGCGCCTGGTTTCGCACCGGCGGATATCCCGGCCGAAATCCGATAAACCGCAAAAGGCTATTTGTTAGAATGAAAAAATCACTTCCTCGCGGCGCGCCCGCGCGCGCTGATAAACCCCGGCGGATCGTATCACCGGCCGCGATACGTCAAAACAGAAATGGCGTGAATTCAATATCCCGATTTCAAACCCGGTCGACATATGCACCGAACCAGCCCCCTCGCCCTCACCCTCGTCCTCGCCCTCGCGTTCGTCCCTTGTCCCTCCGTTCTCGTCCTCGCTCTCGCCCTCATCCTCGTCCTCGCCTCGCCGCGGCACAAAGACACGCGTGTACGTGCACGTGCTAATGTGGCGGGCGCGCACAGACGCGAGAATTTCAGCAATGCCGCAAAAGTGCGAATATTGCGAAGAAACACCTCCAGCGGGCTGTCGGATAATAGTCAATTTTCCGTCACGAGGTTGCTTTTTTTGTTCCTGCACTGGTGAACCTGTGCAGTAAGCTAGAATGAGAAAAACTCTACTATGTCTCGCCCTAACTTATTGCACTAGTTCACCAGTGTAGCGACAGGAAACAAGCCTGCAGAGTACACATTTGTCTCCGAGTTCCGTCTGAAAATGTCGTACAGGCGTCGCACTTATCGTTATTTTTCCAACAAATCGCAATAATTTTTTTCCAACGCATCGGGGAGAAGCGACGGATTTCTCGATAAGGAAAGGCCGGCCGGGCGCATGTTACGTCGCATCCAACCGTTATCAAACCATAACTCGAGCGAGGTATCGACTGCGGCCTTGCCCGCGTTATCCGCGTGATAAGGGCCTGCCAACCCTTATGAATGCCTCCATTATGCCCTCTCGGGGTATCTTCGGTCCCTCCCGCCACTTCCTTCCATTTCCACCGCAGCAACGGCGCGCGCGGCTGCAGATAGCGCCGCAAAATTAATGTAACCGTTCGTCTAATAACCGCGATAATGAGAGGGCGGGCCGGCCGAGTCGCGCGGCAATCGATTGATTAATCACCAGCGCAGATTGAGATATTCCGCGCGGAGATCGTTTCCTCGCACGCGAGTTTTGTGTATCGTTCGTGCCCGGTCGATCTCCGTCGCCTTGGAAAGAAAGAAAGGAAAAAAAAAGGAAAAAAAACTATTCGAGCATTCGCAGTTATGCTCGCGATAACGATGGACGTATGGATTTGTCCATTGCAAAGTGTTAAATAATTTGTCGCGCCCCCTCCGTGCTTTTCCTCTTAATTAAAAATCATGAATTAATCAGATCGTTAGTAATCAGACGCTCGTCTTCTCGCGTAGACGCTTGGTCTCTATTTCTCTCTCTCTCTCTCTCTCTTTCTCTCCTCTCGCTCCCGCTCTTTCTCTCGCTCTCTCTCTCTCTCTCTCTCTCTCTCTCTCTCTCTCTCTCTCTCTCTCTCTCTCTCTCTCTCTCTC
>NW_011967183.1:77975-94722 GCF_000949405.1 Vollenhovia emeryi | reverse complement strand
TCTCTCTCTCTCTCTCTCTCTCTCTCTCTCTCTTTCTCCGCTCTAAATCTCGCTCTCGTCTCTCGCCTCAAATAGACGTCGCAGTGCTTTTACGGTCCCTTTAGCCTTCCAACCCCATCGCCGCGGCGCGTTCGTTAAGGGTGGATTCATCCCCCAAATTAAATCAATTACCATACTAAGGCGGATTTTCGGAAAGCTCGCTCCCTATCTCTTCCCCAGTCCTCGTTTCCGGCCCGTCTTTCGACGATGACGCTTGTCTCGTATCGTTATTTCTCAAAACTGAACTTCCCGCCGAATACGTCGCGTATGAATAATAAATGCGGCACTCCACCTCTTTTGTGCGGGCTCGAGGACGGGGACGGGGCGCGCTACGACCGCGTCTGCTAGGCGCGCGCCGCAAAATCTCATCGCCCGTAACGATGACGATTAAACGATTTCGCGCATAAATCTGCGGGCACGTCGCGGATGGCATACGACGCGGCGCTATCGGCGCGACTCGCGGACCTACGTCCCTTCGACGAACGTTAATTCGCAGGAGGCACCGGCGCGAAGGAGGACGTTTGCGCGCGCGCGCGCGCGCGCGTCGCAAAGAGCATCCGTTAGTCCGGCTGACCTTTGGTCGGCCGTTCGAACCTCGTTTGACTTTCACTCACGGAGACGCTAAAAGGCTCCGAGGTGTATCAAGGAGATTTTGCTTTTAGCACATTCACGATAAAACGCGTCAAGCGGCCGCACGACGACTCTCGCGCATCCTCCACCATCTACTTTAGCGCCTCGGCACTCCGCGCTAACTCCGCGAGACGTCCTTCTTCGCGGCATATTGGGATCCCGTTAAAGCTTATCAGCCGAAACCGCGCGCCGTACATCAACATCCACCTCTCGTCTGATCTGAATAGACGTAAGGCCGAACGCGGTCGGATAATGCGCGCCGCGCGACCGAGCGATGCGGCTAAGAGCGAAGGAGGCGGAGGTAGTAAAATCCACAAATCACCGAATAAACCAGAACAATGACGTAGCGGGGTCTCGGCTGGCGGAGGACGCGCGGCGAGGGGTGGAAAACGGTGGTTACTAGGGACCTACGCCAACGCTCTGTAGAAGGGGGACGTTGAGGGCCACTGTACAACGAATCGCGTACCGGCTGACGATAAATTTGTCCGCGGAGTCAATAACAGAGGCTGTTTCTGTGATTTAATGATACCTGCCGGACGCGTCCCCCGTACACACGCCCGAAATGTTTGCCTGTTTTCACTTTTCATCGCGCGAGGCGAAGCCTAGCGGAGGCCTCTTCTCTCCGCCGCTTCCTCGGGAGGGACTTGGAAATTTTTCAGACCAGGAGGGAGACGTCTGGAAATCACCTTTTCTCCCCTTTCGCGCGAGTCCGAAGCGCTCCGTGTTAGGATTTGCGTTGCGACACGCGTTGCCTTTGTTTTACGAAACGCGTCGTGGTATCGCGCTCGTAATATCGCGGTAATCGTACTATATGGGTGGCTTCATGCGTGCGATATGAGGTGGAGCGACGCGTTGATCGATGCTACTCCTCGGAACTAAGTCGCCTTTGTCGACACGGTCGACGCGATCATCGAGCCATCTCGTTCCCAGGACCGTTCCAGCTTTTTCGCTCTTTCACTCGCGAGATTTCGCCTCGCGCATTTCGCGAATGGCCGATCGCCATTAAGCGGAACGAAACAGCGGAGAAAGTTAAGGAAAGAAAGACGGGGAAAAAAGAGAACGAAGCGAAAAGTGGGAGCGAACTCGACGAGGGAGGCGATATGCGAGAACGAGAGAGAGAGAGTGTGTGTGTGTGTGTGTGTGTGTGTGTGTGTACGTGTATGTGTGCGAGGGCGGGGAAGGAGGGAGGAAGGGAGGGAGAGAGAGAGAGAGAGAGAAAGAGCACGCGCATCGTGCCGGCACTTAGGCCTGGCTTTTAATCTTCGAGCCTCGAGAAGAGCTCTAATTAGAGCTGGCTCTAGTTCTAGGTACGAGCCCGGGCTCCGTTATAAGCAGGAGTTAGAGTGGGTACGTCGTAGTGGGGGTGGACGGCGGGGGTATGTTTAGTTTTTAGCCGAGCGCGCAGTTACACGCGGTGCTAATTAAAATCTTGATTAATGCACGTGTCCATCAGGGCTGCCTCTAATGAACTTTCACGTCGCCTGCACTCTTAAGTCTACGCGAAACCGTGATCGTCCCACCTCCCCGTCGCACCCGGGGATCGCTCTAATCGTTCGGATGGGAGGAGAATTGGCGCCGGTCGGATTGTTCCACGTCGTGTGCGCTTCGCGCGTCAATTTTCCGAACTCGAGCCCAAGTTTTCGTCCGGGACGGTAATACAAGTTGAATCGTACGTACGCCCCGTGTATCGCGCGATCAAAATGAATCCAAGTTCCCGTAACGATTGCGCGTTAGAGGAGCAACTTCGGTATCTTGCGCGATATCGCGAACGCGTTAAGTTTATAATTCCATCGCGCGTCAAGCATCGCCACCAGAGATTCACAAGCGGAAAACTACAGTGTGCACGCGCGCGCGCGCGCGCGCGGGCGCACATAAAATCAAAAGTTTCCCTTATTTCGTAATTTTCGAATGGCGAGTTTAAATGGAATGCAAATATGACGGCTCGACATAAAGTTTAATTACGCGCTACTGCAAAAAACAGGAGCTAACATGGCAATTAAAAAAATATTAAACCGCTCGCTCGGTCGCGACGCTGCTCTCACCCTCTCTCTCTCTCTCTCTCTCTCTCTCTCTCTCTCTCTCTCTCTCTCCCCCTCCTTCTCTCTCTCTTTCTCTCTTTTTCAGAGTCTTCAGGCTTATTTCGCCGGCTTTTTTGAGCGGAAAATAATCGCTGGAATGGCTTTTACCGGTTAACTCGCGAACAAATATTGTGAGTACGCAGGCGGAATACAAATTCATTATCCGATTCATTGCACTTCATAGGATAGTTGTTTGTAACGCTCAAGTGATAGGTGGGCGCGTGAGCGCGAGGGGCTTTAGATGCATCACGAACAAACGAATGCAAAACTCGCCGCGGAAGTTCTAATATGCGTCCGGGTCGGATTAATGGAGTTAGAGATGAAAGGACTTTTTTAAAGGAATTTTCTCGATAGCCGACGCGCGACACTATTAAATGGCGATAACTTTCTTGTTAACGTGACGTTGATTAAGCCGCAGCTGGCGAGCGGTGAAGATGCCGTTGAAAAATATTTATCGGGCGCAATCGTAAGAGGATATCCCGTAGGTAATGCACTTTTCGTGAAACGTGGGGGGGACTTGAGTAAAAGGCAACGAACGATACAACGCTGATACGTACGTCGATAGCGGTGATTTATCGGAAACTGAGACCTTTGCTGAAGCAAATTTTACGAAATCTCTGAAAGAGGAAAATGGCCTTCGGATGCGGAGCGTTTCATTTTTTCACTTAGTATAATAGAACGCGTAAATCTGGAACTTTATATTAATATACATATGGATCTAGGAATAAATCTGGTGATCTAGGAGAAACGAAGATACAATAGAAAACGTGGGAGAAATTAGAGAGGGGGGGAGAGAGAGAGAGAGAGAGAGAGAGAGAGAGAGAGAGAGAGAGAGAGAGAGAGAGAGAGAGAGAGAGGACCAAACAGAACAGAGTCCATTTATTTAGCTTAACCGCGCCACCGCGAACGGTGCATTAACCGATTGGAAGAGCGATTAAGAGCGGCCATTCTTTTTCATTCGGTAGATCGAAAGGTCTCTAACGACGAGGCGTTATTTATCGGCCGTTCCAGCGACACTTGCCTCTCTTTTAATCACCGCTCGCCTGCAGTCCGCCGTATGCGTCTCAATTGGACCGGCCCAGAGCTATACCCTGCACGGCCCCGTCCCCCTCTTTTGCAAGTTATTCGTACGATTCGAAAGCTAATCTACGTGTATTCAAAAGTTTCTCAAAATCTGGCGGACTTTGCAGAATTCTACGAGGAAGCACGGAAAAGCTTTGGCGGACTTCCGATTCTACGTCCTTTCTCATGCACAGTGGCTACTTTCGATCTGCGTTCCAATCGTCAAAATAGATTTGCTCTCGAAGCGCTTAGGGATAGATTGCCTATCGCGAAACAAGAGAGGTGCACTAAAACAGAGGGGGAAGAGAGAGAGAGAGAGAGAGCGCTATAGCTTTAATTTGCTCTTATTGCTCCAAGTAAGATAGCACTACGAGTATTATGAGCTTATCTCTCTCGCACTCTTACTCCCATTCAAAGATGAAGTTAGTCAGGTTAGTCAGGTTACTCAGGAACGGCGGGTTCTTCGCATCCGATCTTCGGACGGCCCGTATCAGAAATTAGGAAATGACCGGATGCAGCTCTCTTACTCTCTCTCTCTGCTTTTCCTCTCACTCCTGCCCTTTCTCTCTCGCTCTTATTTAGCGCAGTTGCAATAAGAGGGTAGTAGCTGGCTCTGTCCAGTTTCCACTTCAACCCCGCGCACCTTCCTACCCATCTCTCTCTCTCGCTCTCCTCTTTCGACTACCGTTTCCTTCCCTCCTCTTCTCGGCGGGAGCGAGCCGGAGACCGCGTGGGAGGTGGGAGGGGAAGCTCGGATTCAATTATCCGATATTAAACTGCCCCTAGCCACGTTCGTGTCGACCCCTTTGGCTGTGTGAGTTCAAATGGTTGTTGCTAACCCCCCTAGAAGTATTAGATTGAATGGAGTTGGTGTTGTACTTGCTGTTACCCGGCGGAGATACGCCTAAAGGTAGTCGTTATAGGATAGCGTTGGATTTTCGCGTATATCGTTTCTTTCTCTCTTTCTCCCCCTTTCCTTTCCTCTTCTTCTTTCCATCGGCCGAACCTCGTTTTCCCGCACCGTCTTGATTTGTTATCGCTGAAAGGGACAAGCGCGTTTGCAAAAATTGGATCTTGTTCTAGACGGCATATTACTCCTTACAGCACGATGATAATTGGGGACAACTTTTCCGCCCTTTCCGGCATCTTGGTACGAAGGATCCCTCTTTAATTTCGCGCGTACCTAAATTCGACACAAAGTCGAATAGAGCCGATAACAAAGCGTAATTAACTTGGATAAAAAAATAGCAGCAGCAAAGATCAAAAGTAAAATTGTACTTTCCTCTCTCACTTTTTAATTTTCACGGTGAGTAAAGCGCGCCGTTGATTTTTCACGCTAAACAAAGCATTCAATTCGTACAAATAATAGCGCTGTAACGATTGCGCCCAATGCTAAAATAAGAACGCGAACTCGAAATGTACGCCCGATTGTTTTTGCACGTAGGATCATTTTTTATTAATCGAACCGGTGCATTTTGCAGTTTTAATCTATCTTGTATTTTAATATCGCATATCGTCGTTGCTTTCTGGACTTGTAAACACAGTCCCACGCCCTGTGTCGCGAACAACTTCGTCCCTCTCTCTCTCTCGCCCCTGCTCTCAATAGCGGGGGAGGGCAAATACGGACGTCGGGTAGCCAGTAGTACTGAATAAATATAAACGATAACCAATAGTATCTGTAAAATTAATAATAATCATGATCGTACCGGGCTTCCTCGTCCTTGCACGTCTCCCTCCCCCGTCCTACCCTCCCCCGCTTGCCATCAATCACATCAAAAATTCTGCAACTGGTCGATAAAATGCCGCCGTCCGCGCCAGCCGGAAACCCTCTCTCATTCCGATGAGTTTGTAATTAAAAAATTAATTAAACGAAATCCCAATCGGCATGCTGATTTTTTGCTGTATATGGTCGTCGTCATTGTGTACACTCGCGCTGCATATCGCGGGGTCATTATGGCGGCTGGATTTTAACCATTCGTCCC
The DNA here is from genome assembly GCF_000949405.1 of Vollenhovia emeryi. Classification (NCBI taxonomy): domain Eukaryota; kingdom Metazoa; phylum Arthropoda; class Insecta; order Hymenoptera; family Formicidae; genus Vollenhovia; species Vollenhovia emeryi. The sequence continues at coordinate 88,931 of NW_011967183.1, read as the reverse complement.
TTTTCAGACCACCCTCTTCACTCCGGCTGCCCCCGCTCGTTCATCCGATATACATGCGTAAATGCCTATGGTCGATTTATTTGTCTCCCCCCTCCTCTACCCCGGTCTTCCACTCGTGCGTGAGCCGCTGCGATTCGGATAACATTTTTCCTGTCAAATACTTCTCCTCCGGTTCCCTCCCCGGTATTGCAAAAGTCGAGTGTTTAGCGGTTCACACGTACTTCTTGCCAGGCCGCGTCTCTCCCTCGTATCGTCGCGTCGCTAAAGGGCGCTCTTTCTTCCCGCCCGTAAAACCAGTAAATTTCGCCGCACCGAGGGGTCAGCGAAATGACCAATCCGCTGTCCCGAAGGGCCCAAAAGAGATTTGAGAATCGCGTGAAATTAAATAACTTCCACGGGGAAGTTCAACGACGGCCTAAATTTATACCGGCGAAATAAATTGCGTCCACCCGCGGCCACATTCCGCAGACCGGCACTATTTTAACTATACGCCAAGGTCCAACTTATTTTACCAGGAGAACAAAAAAAGCCAGGGGAGAAACTGTACTCGGGCTGGGGGGAAAAAAGAGGACGAGACGAGTTTATATCGAGCCATTTGCAGTACGACTCGACAGCACGAATTGTTGGCGCGATTTAATTTGATTCCACTTAATTGGGGAGTTAACAGTTTGTTTAACAACTTGATAGATTAGCTCAATACATTTGCGTTCAACGTTAAAACACGATAAAAGATTGCAGTTTTTTTTCATCGCAGAGATGCATTCGGCAGTTAAGATATCCAGGCTAATTAAATTTTAAGAGTAGAAATCGAGCGAGTCTCATGACTTTCGGACAGATTCAAGCCCTTGACGCGGGTACAAGAATATCGGGCTTCATAGGAAAGCATTTAAGGTATAGTCGAAAATCGTGAAACGAAAAAAGGGTGAGCGAGAAGGGTGGGGGGGGGGGAGCGCGGCTACGAAAAGGTGCGACGAAAGCAGGGAAGAAAGAGAGAGGGGCTCTCTTTTATTAAACGAAAAATTGGATCGTGCTTGTCGGAATGCAATATTTCGACGGATTCATTTGGTGGAAACATTTCTTCCTCGGGAAAAAATTCAATCAAATCCAGAAGGTGAGAGGTAGTGAGCGAAGGGAACGGGTAGAGATGCAGGAGGTGGCGGGGATGCAAACACGCAAACGGCGGTTGGGAAGTAAGATAGACAGGGAAATAGGTACAGAGTTGCTGGATGCCAAAATAAAATATTCGCAAAATAAGATTCTCTCGAGATGTGTCCAAAAAATTGGCGCCCTGGTTAGCGAAACGCTCGAAAAGACGTGCGATCTTATCTGGCCAGCAAATTTCTGAAACGCGAAACAAAAATCGATTCGAAATCGTGGGCGACTTGTTTCTGATTTGACATTTCTCCAATGAAATATTATACGTATCTGTGTACAAAAATAATGCAAAATCGAGAAAAGAAGAACGCAACGGCGCTTTTGTCCGAGGAAAGAGGACCTGGCCTGGTAAAATAGATGTCTGCAGTATCAACGTAAGGATCCTACTGGGTCACGTTTTCATCAAGACGAAGCGGGGAAGGGGGGGGGGATGCTGCAGGCCATTGTTTTTCGACACACTTTCTCTCACCCTCGCCCTCGCGAAGACAATGCGTGCCCGCTCCTTAACTCTTCCGTCCCCTCGGCGACGTTCCCCCTCCCCAACCTCCTCATTAAGTAAATCACCATTGTCGCGGCTCGTTCCCGAGCCAAAGTGAAAATTCCCCCATGGACCAGGCGGGGTGAGAGCCACCCCCGGCCGCTGTCGAAGGGACGCCCACGGCCCTTTGTGCAGCCGGAAATCCGAGCCTGAGAGATTAAAACATTGAGATACGCGAGAATGACATCTTTTTTGTCGCGCGCGCCCGCGCGCGCGAGCGCGTGAACGCAACTCGGTTTGCGTCTATGCCCTGATGTCCTTTGAGTCGCGAAACGCGCCAGGACACGGCTGTCGCGTTATGACACGGACGCAATGCTTGAGATGCGAGGTGCAAACCAATGATGTAATTCGAGATAGCGAGGGGGTTACGCACACTTTCGCGAGCGCGCGAAAGTGTAGCAGTGAGATCGAATGAATTTCTCTGCGCAAGCTGAAGATTACGTCGAGACACGGAGGGATTTGCACGTTCGCGCCGTACATTATTAAGCGTTTAACTCTTGCCGTATAATCCTCATAGATGCAATGGATTACATTGCATTTGTATGAGTTGTACGAGTATACTAGCGAAAGTATGAGGGCGAGCTATTTGGAGAATTAATTAATGTGAAAAATGCGTAAGCAATGAAAGGTCCTGCTTTTCGAGTCGGCACCGGCTAGCGCGGATCAATTTGTTTTCTGACTTGTAGTTCTTCGAGAATATCCCTTTCCCCAGCCGACTTCTCGTCACAATTTACGAGATGCCGCGATAGCGTGCGCGTAAAGGCATAAAGCGTTATGTATGCCTCGTCTATCACATGTTATTTACATTCTCGACTCTTTTTTTCATTCTCGCTGCGGAAGTTTTACCTTAAAAAATTCGTTTATACCTATAGTTACATTAATGTATCGATTGTTTAATTTATGTTTCCAGGTAAGTCTGCCCATCACAACGTATTCCGGCCTTTCAACCTCTCGACCGGGGCCTCCCATAGGACGCGCGAGCCGGAGACGCGTAGGGTCGTACAGGTACGTGTGTGATTTTATGTGCAACGTTTACGCGCGCGTGTAGGGCCGAGAGGGTTGACTGGCTCCCCGGTCGATCAATAGCACCCCCACGTTTGCGTCCCTGGGTGAATGCATGCGATAGGCACCCCATTGCTATGCCACCCCGAAAGCCACTTTATATTTTAGTGGGAATGTTCTACAACCCTTCGGAAGACACTTTTGAATCGCGACGCGAGGCCAAGGCTGGCGCGAAGCGGTGCGTGCGAGCCGGGCGCGTACGCGCGCGTTCGCGCGTTTCGCCGCGCGCGGCCGCGCGCGGCCGCGGCTCCGCCAAGGTCGCCCGCGCCGTATTTAATTCCGCTAATTAACCAGCACGCGCACCCGCGAGCGTTCGGTGACTCAGTGGAACCCGAAGAACCGCTCGATAGTCGCGATGCAACGTATCGGGCTTGTTTTATCGCGCTGGGTTCATGGCAACAAGATCGAAGATTATACGCGGTTAGCCGAAAAAGGCTGTATAGGGGGCGGGTTCTCTCGCTCTCTGCGTAATCCGCGTTTGATTTCCTCGTAATGGAAATTCAATCTTAATTAGCGCTCGTGTCTAACGCTTTGAAAATCGAGCGGCTTTGGCAACTAAAGTTCCCTAAAATACACAGTGAAAGCGAAAGGATAGGGTGATTAGGTATTAAAAAAAAAAAGAATAGAGGGTTTGTATCCCTCAGAGGCCTTGCAGTCGCAACGCTATTATTATTTGATGGTGCACGTGATCCCTGGTAATACGTAGACCGTGTACACGTGCGCGTGAGACCCGATAATATGTCAGATAATTGACAGCATTCTTAGAGAAGATACTTGGAACTCTTACATTGATTTAACCGCATCGATTGTCGGCGCGATCGCGAAGAGGTTGCAGCTCGCTACGTGCAGGCGCAGGCTTACCCCCTTTAAATGACTTAGCAGACAATTTGCCCATTAACTCGGGCAACCTCTACCCGTAATGGAAGCCATTGTTCGACCTATCTTGTCAGTAATACACGCCGTGGCAACGTATGCGTTTACGTCGCGTGCATGTATTACAGGTAGCTGCCGTATGCACGCGTCGGGGACGTCGAGACGCTCGTGATATCGGGTAGACCATATTGTGCGTCAAGATGAGATCGTTCTATTAGGATTACATTAATTAATCTAATATATTACGCCCGATAGTCTCTTAGAAACTTCCTCCGGTGCATCCCCTCGAACCTCCGTTGCGTCTCTCCCCCGACTTTTTCAGAATCAAAATTGAATCTCGTAGCATACAGATTATTTACGTAATTATGGCGCGTAAGCTTATTGATTTAGCGGAAGGTTTATGTGATAAAACGTTCGATACAATTGTCTGAAAATCGTAATTATCTCTCGCTGCGTCGATCTAAAAAAAAAACGGTTGCTGGCATAAAGAAGAGGACTTTGATTTGACTCTAAATTAAGCTCTTAATACTTGTGTTAACTATTATTCTGCGATATACTTAATTTACTCTACCTGTGTTATATGTCACCGAAGAGGATCACGTAAGATGATCGAAACGTGTGACTTGTTTTAAATACTTTTTTTATACATTAAACTTTTTTTTTACTACTGACATCCTGCGTCGGCTCTCATTGCCTTTCTATTGGCATTACTGTTTATTGCCGGAGCCCCTGTATTACATTTATCCGGTACTTTTACTTGAATAACTCTTGGGTTGAATATAAAAAGTGGTTTTTTGCAAAAAAACTATCATTTTGGAAATTTATGGAAAATCTTATTATGCGTCCTCTTTCGTCAAAAGCAATGCCATCTTTTTAATGGTCTGTGTACTGTTACTTATACACTGGTAGAACTAAGACGCCACCACTGGCACGGCGCGACGCGAAAACGTCCTGCTACGATTAGGACAGCAATTGCAACAGGAGGTGGCGCAGGACTAACAATGAGATAGCCGATAGCGCTGTAGAAACAGAAATGAGAGAGAAAGAAAGGAAAAGAGAAGCATGGAAGAAGGAAAGAGGCAGGGCGGGGAAATGGAGAATGTGCGCTGTTCTTAAATTGTCGCAGAATAAATTAAAAAGGATTTTCAAAGAGATTTCAGATACGTATGATTTTGTGACTCGCCACTTTCGTCAATTGTAAAAAAGAACTGCGAAATTGATTTTTTCCGATTTAATTCGTACCTTTAACACGTGGTTAAGGTAACGATCGTAATATATTCTAAAAACAGTGGACGCCTTCTTTAATTTTCAGAGGAATTGTTTCAGAGGTTTTGCCTAGTTGGTTGTTTAAGGTTGCTTAGGATCGTCCGAACATATGTACGCTAGGAAACAATTTCTTTGTGCCAGGAGGCTCGGACAAAGCAGTTTAAGAATTTAATTGGACGGTAGAGGAAGACTGTGTAGGACTTTGATTTTCGATCATGCTGGCCGAAACGTCCGGGAAGAAAAGAGTCACCGGGAAGTTCGCGAATCAAGATTCTTCGCGCAGCGTTTATTGGATCGTGACAAGAGAAGAGAGAGAGAGAGAGAAAGAGAGGGGGGGTGAGGGTCTGTGGAGAGGGGACTGAGGCAGAGGGCACTGGCACTCTATAAGAGGAGGAGCTCTCATTAAAAGTCGAGTATTAATATTTTAACGGATGCTCGTCACTTAAACTTCGTTGCGGTGCCCAACCAATCTTTCGTCTCGCAGAAAATACCTTCGCAAACGCAGGCTTGAACTTTGTCTCTCGCGATAATTTCTAAGCTTTATAGGTACTAAACTAAAAACATGACCCCCTCCCCTCCCGAAAAAAAAGTACAGTCATTTTCTCGACAAAATTATTTTACTGAAGGCACAATTTTGCCGCCTTCGTCGAACTGTATTACCGTACAAGAAAACCGCGGGTTAAACTCGGTGAAATCCAAACTTCTCAATTTACAAATGAAAATGTCGCTGACTAAGAATAACGTAATATTGTACAGATTCTTTCTAGTCATCGGTCGTTGCATTTCGACCGCTGTCTCGCTCAAAAAGCGCTCGTATTAGTCGCAATGTTCCTTTACATATAGGATCATACACATACACATATACAGATATTTCATTTGAGTAATGAAAAAGTTTCGACGAACACGGACGTTGCACATGACAGAGTTAATTGCTTGGATACCCATTCCTCTTCTCGCGAAAGCGGCTTGCGCTTGTCCAACGTCCAGTTTCGAATAACAGACCGGCATTCTTGCGGCGGTTGAGCGCCCCTGCACCCTCTCCATATTACATCCGGGATTAATATTAAATTTCACACGATGATTGCAATTTCATTACCCTCCCACCAGCGGCTTGCCAGCTTCTTCTACTGTCGCCGTTCGTGCAGCCGTGTAATAAATTGCCCCCTTGCAAAAATCGCGATTCAAATTGCCGTACCTGAACCGGCCGGTGGGACCCGCAGGTGTCTATTGTTACCAGGATGGCGAGCGGATAGTTCCGATAAGGATCTAAATGCAGTATCGAAATAACGAGACGACATAATCAAAATGACAGGATCCATCTGGGGGCTTCGGACACGGCGCGCGAGCGAATTTGAAAAGTCTATATACAAACCTGCGAAGGTTCTTATAATTGAACGTTATATCATAAAAAGAAATACAATAAAAATGATTATTTCGAATAATCATATTCCTACATGTTGCACGAAGAATCAATCGTAATTTAAATTGTTATGGATTCCTCGCTAATTTATCATATGTCCAAAGTTTCGACGTGATATGTATTGTACACGTTGGAGAGCGGGGAATCGTAACTGCGGGAAAAATGCTTTGATATATAATATATCGCTAGTTATGATATTCCATTAGTATTTCACCCTCATGCATGATTCGACGCATCACAATTTTTTTTATTTTAACTGTTTATCGCAAAATATCGAGGAATCCGGGGGAGGGAAGCATTTCCGCGCGTAATATAAACGAAATTAGCGCTCGTCGAAATTAAATGGACCTTTAATTAAATATTTACGTGCGTTCTTTTACACAACCACTATCTTCTGTTTTTTCGCAAATATCGACTAATAAAGAGTACATAATTCCTCTAGCTCAATAAAAATTTTTATTTTTACGTGCAGATATTTATTGAGCAAACACGTAAATACATTCTTTGCATTTTTTAATAACAAAAATATTTTTTTTATAAACTAGATAGTATGCCGCGTATAGGGAATTAAATGACGTTCGAATCACATTTTTGCGCTCGTCGTAAATTGTATAGCAATCTTCGACAGCTACGGACATAGAAATGTAAAAGGAAAAGTACGAGTTGCAAAACATTTTATTGGCATTCTCTGTGATACTTACTCCGATTCGAGGGATCCAGATGATCCAGACGATCGAACGGCACTCGAGTGATCCTGATCTTACGCCTCGCTCATGAGCTGCTCTTTTGCGATTTGACGGGTACGATGTGTATTAATAGTTTTGTACGTCCAGACCGAGAAACGAGTATTTGAATAATCAAGGGTCTTTGTATTCTTGTCTCCTCGGCCCTTTACGTGGTACGATACATATTTGAGACATGTAAGCGGAGCAGTCAAGAAAATGTTAGGTCTTTTGTCGACGGCTTTTCTTTATTAATTTTAATATCTTCACAGTCACAGTGATCTATGGATTAGAGCTGCGTCTCGAACAGTTTTGTGGTGCAATCAAACCATGCGGAAAGTGCTTTTGCGACGCGAAAGTTCTAGACAGCCGGGTATCACGTTTCGTCCTTCGGATCAACGAATTTTCTTTGACGATACAAGGGATTTACGCACACACCTCTTTGCGGAAAGCACTCGTTCGGTCAACGGACTGGATTCAAAGAGTTTAATGTTGAAGTGTCTTTTCAATGATCGAGGCTCGTGCACCTCGTGGTCGCGCGACACTTTCACGTGACTCCACGCTGTCGGCTCGTGACTGACGTGAGGAAAGCGCACGTTTTAGAAAAATTTGAATTAGGTTTGACCCCAGCAACGCGCGCGGTTTCAGAGCCGAGAAGGACCTGCCTGGCAATTGTCAGTATTATTGGACCGAGGAAGCAAAACGTGGTCGGCGCGTGCTCACGGAATTCGCGCCTGCTGCGGACGACCGTGCGGTCGGAGAGCCGCGAATCGACTGCGAGGAAGCCGCGGTAGGTCAGCGAGGTGCCATCTAGCGAGATCCACTGGCAGACTGAAGGCTTTTTAGGCATTGGGCTGTGAGGTGGTGGGGCAAGGACCACGATAAGTCGCCGGGGTGTTCGAATGGGATGCTGAGGCGCTCGAATAGTTTCTCGCCGGTGGACTGATAATAGAAAAGTATTTGGGGAATTACAGATGCACTGATAAAACAATGGAACAAAATGACAGCCAGTCACTTTAGAAGTTAGTGGTTCGATAAATGCCATGGATGCACTGCTAATTATCTTAGGTATCCAAGATACCTCGAGGATCTAAGTTTATATCGAGATCAATTCGACGCAGGCATTTCCTACAAAGTCATTCACTTACATACGGGATCTCTAAAAAGCAGATTCGCCGCGTAATGATGGCAGTCGGTGATTCAGCGAGATCAGTCATCGTCGACTCGTAACCTGATCGGGAATCTTCGTCAGTCGCAAGGACGTTGTCATCGTGTCCGGCTCGCCAAGGCAGGCGGCAAGACGAGACGATAAGTGACGTCATACAGATGCATTAATAGATTCCATCGTGGGTGCAGGAGCAGGAAGGAGGTGGAAGGGACGCGGGGGTGGATGGGACACGAGGCCAAGCAGGTGAACGAGGTCGCCAATCGCGGCCAACATCGCGGACGGTGTTCCGTCTCGCTCCTCCCTGCCTTGCCTCGCGGAGGTGTGGTTTGCACCTGCGCTTGCGCCAGTCGCCCCGCCTCTCCGCACCTGCGGCTTTTCCTCGCTTCCGTGTACTCTTTCCGCGACAGGACATGCGGAAAATAAGCTAAGGAGGCCCCGCAGATGGATCTTGGAGAGTAGAATGGATTAGGTCGAGTCGGCCGGCCCCGATCGAAATCTTCCGATTTGTGCGCTGATAAAATTCACCCGTAACGTGTTTCACGCGACCATAAGATTGAGGCTGCAAGTTTAGAAAAATCAATTAATAATTAAAAAAAATAGAATCCTTTGATTCAAGACTAGTTTGCTCGAGCAGTTTGATTTAAATCAGGCTCGTTTAACTTATTTAGAATTTGCTTAACACAATCACGTAAGATAAGACCCCGCAGCTTATTCCAATTTGTTGGCTAAGGCTTGCGTCTGATTCAATAAAGTGCTGATTAAGAAACTGGACTGCTTATAATTGCGCTCGAGTGCTAATGGAAGACCATTTAGGTAGACCGTGTAAATTGTTGTAGGAATATAAGAATGCTCGCAACTTTCGCGCGATGTCTCTCCACAAGCCACGCTGTAAAGATTGGTACAATAGGGAGAATTAATTAGCCAGGAAGCCGCGTACCGTACTTTGATGTTCGACGGGCTTCCGGTGAGCCCATGTAAGGTCCAAGGTAATCGACTTTGCCCGTTTGAGTTGTGCCCAACCTCTCGCAATAGTGGATTATCTCCACGATCCACTTAGAAAGCCCGTCTCCGCATTGTTATTTACAGTCCTGTCTATTTCTAGTCTATTTTCAAGCTAGTGGCATTTGCGTTTCCATGGAATGCGAGAAATTAATTTTCAGACGTGTGTCTCCCCTCGTTTTCTTTTTTTTTTCAAGGAATCGATTTTTCTACCGATCACAATCGCGCGAAGTAACGTCGCGTGTACGTTAAGTGCTCGATTGGGACGATTACGTGCGATATGTTCGACAAGTGTGTATGGCTCTATTCTCCCATTTGTTTTATTAATTCCACGCGGAAATGTGTGCGACAAGGCAGGCGTAGAAGCGGCTGGGAGGGAAAGAGAGAGAGGCAGTGTCGCTTAATAACACGCGACGGTGCATCGAAGATCTAATCTCTCACTTTTATCCACGGATACCTTTGCATGCAACGCTGTTCGTGCGAAATGGACGGCAGCGATCGTCGCTGTTCCTCGTAGCAGCGCTAAGATATATCCGTTTTTTTTTACTGGAAGTAAATTCGCTCGCGAATACGATAAATGCAGATGAGGATCAGAAAAAGTGGCGACTAACGGAAGTAGCGCACGAAAAGTTCAACTCTTTCGCTTAAGCTCTCCGGAATGCGCGCGGGAGTTACGGGAGCGGCTCTCAAGGTAAACCGGCGAAAAGCGGCGGCGAAATTCTGAGCGGGGATTATAAAATCCGCGGGACCGTCGGTGCCGAGCGCGAAGAAAGTCGGGCGGCGTTAAAGCACCGAAAATCGCGGAGAGCGATTCCGGGGTGTCCGCACGGGGCGGAGGGGGGGGGGAGGGACGCGATCGGGGCACACCGTGTCGTCCCAAAGTTGCCGAGGGTAAGAACAATGGCGGATATATAACGAGGAGAGGCGAAATAACACGCGGAAAACTCTCCCCGGCGGAAATCCGGCTTTCCTCCGGGGGACGAAATAATTACCCCGTGCAAATATTCGTAGGCGCGCTTACGTAGGGTATCCCTCTCTCCGGCGGGCCCCCCTTTCCCCGCTGCCGCCCCACCTCTCACTTCCAGCAAACTGACTTGGTCAAGATTTACATAAGAATAACCTGGAACAACAATCCCTCGAACAATTACCTCCGTATTTAGCTGGCCATCGTTCCCCTCCGTGCGACACGCGGACGGTGTATTATTCTAATAAGCCGAGCCGTGCCGTCCAACAATGATATCCAGCACGTGGACCAGGGGATAGGAAGCGAAGTTATTTTTCGTGCCGGCGCGCGACTGTCGCTGCTTTACTTAAGCCGCGCCCGCCCTTTCTTCGGGATGTTACTATCAAACGGGGGGTTGATAAATTGCCTCGCGTACAAATATTTTTTAAATGACCGCCGACGTTTTTGCCGAATGCAAAATGATTGACAAGACGGAATTGTCACCGACCGATAGATCCCACGTTCTAACACGTTACACGCGTGATTATTGACGATTAATCGCCCCCTCGCCCCGCATAAAGAGATGTTCAATTCGGACAATGTTTTTTTAAATGACCGTCGACGTTTTTACCGAATGCAAAATGATTGACAAGATGGAATTGTCACTGACCGATAGAATCCCACGTTCTAACACGTTGCACGCATAATTATTGATGATAAATTACCCCCTCCCCCCGCATATAAAGTTGTTCAATTCGGACAATGTTTCTTAAATGATCGTCGACGTTTTTACTGAATGCAAAATGATTG
>NW_011967183.1:51122-77773 GCF_000949405.1 Vollenhovia emeryi | reverse complement strand
TTACCCCCTCCCCCCGCATATAAAGTTGTTCAATTCGGACAATGTTTCTTAAATGATCGTCGACGTTTTTACTGAATGCAAAATGATTGACAAGACGGAATTGTCACCGATAGAATCCCACGTTCTAACACGTTTCACGCATGATTATTAATGATAAATCACCCCCTCCCCCCGCATATAAAGTTGTTCAATTCGGACAATATTTTTTAAATGACCGTCGACGTGTTTACCGAATGCAAAATGATTGACAAGATGGAATTGTCACTGACCGATAGAATCCCACGTTCTAACACGTTGCACGCATAATTATTGATGATAAATCACCCCCTCCCCCCGCATATAAAGTTGTTCAATTCGGACAATGTTTTTTAAATGACCGTCGACGTTTTTACCGAATGCAAAATGATTGACAAGATGGAATTGTCACCGACCGATAGAATCCCACGTTCTAACACATTACACGCGTGATTATTGACGATTAATCGCCCCCCTTTCTGCATATAGAGTTGTTCAATTCGGACGGTACTAAAAAAACTGAATTAATTCAAGGTGCGTTCCTTTTATTTTTGTCGACGGAAATACGAGCGAGCGACAACCATTAATTATCGTATCGTGACATCTGATGGGCGGAAAGACGTGTTTCCGCGATGCCGCATTTACGCGTTGAATAAATTAATTGCGATTCCCTTTGGACGTGTCGCCGCCGTGAAACGCGCGACGTCAACATTCGGGAGGCAGTATTTCGGTGCGGCGCACGCGAAATATGCACCGAATAAAGAAAAATTGAGCGGGATATATCGCAAAAAACGCCAGAGGGTCTCACTTTGATGAGCGTGCGGCGCGGCGCGGCGCGGCGCGGCGCATTGCGCGCACCGCGCGTCGTCGCCGAAGGCTGGGTGATGCGAGCAAACTCGCGCGGTGTTATATTTCAAGCACGTTTGTACCGACTTTGATTATCCGCGATTCGACCGGCCGTCAGTAACGCGTGGCCTAACGAACGATCTGTCTGATGCGATTGATCGGGTTATCGAATCATTTTCCGTATTCCTCTGCCGCGCGCTATTTTTCGCACGCCATAAAGCTGCCCACTTTGGGAAGCGACGTCGACCCTTTCGAATTGTTATGTTCATTAAATTGATATCAATTCGCCCTGGAGGCTGTTTTTTTTTATTTATGCAAGGGTTGAGTCGGACGTTGTTTTATGATCTCGTTACATATTACATTCATATGCGCACCTTACAAATTGGTACGTGCCGTTCATCTCATCTTAGGTCCAGTGTACAGAGCTCATAGATTTATTTTAACAGACTCACCGCTCCGAGGTTTTATATCGAGAAAACGTCTTGACATTTTGTCCGATTGATGAAAATTCTTTAAAAATGGAGAGCGAAATTCCCACTGACGCGTTAAATCACGATAAATCTGACGGAAAGGTTTTGTTTTCATTGCGCGAGTACCAAATATCAGTTTCATTTGCATCTCCCTGTACGGCTGTATTTTCTGTGTCAACCATATAGATTTCCCAATTTGGCAGAAACTGCATTGGGCACATCTGTTATATCTGTACCAAAACCCTCAAGTGCCGTGCTGTATCTCCGAATAATTAGTACAGCACTGTTGAAGTTGGATTACGCCGATTAATTACGACGTACAAAAGTCATTTTCAGCTTTGTACTAATTATTCCGCTCGCATTTATCTCGCCACGCGTTATTTCGCTATACGCGAAATATTTCGCGAAATTATCGTATCTCCTTGCAGCCGCGGATATTTTGAAAAATGATTCTCTCTTAACAAAAATTCGGTACGCTCGAACGTAGCGTATTTAAAAAAAAGGGGGGGGGGAGGGAAGCATTAATACCGATGCTTATAGGGTTTCGCGGATATCTTGCAGAGTCTGAAAAGTGCTGCTATCCCGCTCACGGTGCATTAAGCGTTCTCCAAATCTCGGCAAATCTCAAAGCGAGAACTAAGCCGATAGTCTCTGTCGGCTCTTCTTTCGCGGAACGGGCGGAACAATAGAGTCTACCTGTGTTATGTCCGAGCTCACGGCTACGGAATTAAAACCAAGTAAAATCCTCCGTCCGCTTTTTGTTCCTACTTACGTTCCCTCCGCGTTCGCCCACACGCACGTATTTATTCACGGTAATCGTACGCCGCTAATCATATGCTTTTGTCAACGGCACGTTTTTTCGGCCGTGTCCCAGAAGAATCGTCCCGGTAGCGGCGGTAATCACGCCCGCCGACAAAAATACCGCCGATAAAATATAAGAATATACTCAGTCGATCCGCGAGACACAAAGATACCGCGAGCGCGCGCTCGAAATCTGACCAATATGAATCGAGATCAAAACAACTCGACGGTGTCGTCGGTGGAACATTTTTGTAGTTAAATAACTGAGCCGCTCTCACCGTTGCCTTCCGCTTTACCCCGGGATGTTCCGCTTACACATGAGAAGAAAGAGGATAAGAGAGAAAGAGCGAGCGAGAGAGAGAGACAAAAAAAGGGTCCATGAGTATAGATTCGACGTGCACGCGAGCGAGTTTTTTAATCTTTCAATGGGCCTCCTATGCTCTGGAAAGCTCCGCTCTTCCTATCCACCCCGCCATCAGCCCTAGCCACTCGATTCTGCAAACCCCTCTCAAACCTTCATCCCACTTCAACCCTACCACCCGCTGCCCGCTCGACTGCCTGTCTCTCGATATATTTACATATTTTCGTGATATTTCGCGACGTTAATCCCTGAGCCTTCCTATCCCACCTCTTCCCCCTTCCCACCCCTTTGCTCCGGCGAGCGCGAATTAAATGTGAAAACTCGCCTCCGGCTATTTTCTCTCTCTCTCTTTCTGTCTCTCGCTTCTCTCTCCCCCGCTCCCTCCAACGAAGCTTTATTGTCAAATTCGCGCTCGGCTACGGCTTCCTCTCACTCACTCGGCGATTTTCTCTCGATGTTTTTTTTTTCCGTCGTCAGTGCTCGGTTGTCGTTGTTATTGTCGTTGCACCAAGTCGTTCCGCTTTTTTTTTCGGGCTGGGCGTGGGCGAGATCAACGCGCGACGCAAGGAGGACACCTGGTCGAACGATTCGCCGACGCGGGCTCCTCTGATAGCCGCCGACTACAAAGACGGATGACGGCTCGATCAAGTATATTCGGTCGTTGAAATTTTTAGGGAACGCAAATGCGAGGCGAGAGGACCCCGAAGGGATTCAAAGGCGCGGAAATTGTGTCAGCCGTTATGAAATATGCAGGCGCGCGGCGCTACTCGGCTGATCCGTCGTTTTACCTTCCATCGTATGGGTGAAGGCAACGGGTGTGGGGGGGGGGGGTGGGAGCTGATACCGCAAGCCGAAGAACATCTTCATAGCCGGAACTCACGTCAGATTCCTTACATGAAGCATGAGCTCCCACCGGGACTGGCTGGAGGTACCAAACACAAGTATGTGAGATACTCGCAGTCGGGGATGCTCAAAAATAAACTCGCGGGAATATATTTGTACTTGAACGCGACGACGTAGGTGAGCGCGTGTACGAATGCTGACGCCACAACCGTGTCGCGTCTTGTCCACTCGGAGTGCCGCTTGCGATTTGCTGCTTCTCGAATATGTTAAAACACCGTGGGCGCGATACCGTAAATCGATCTCGACGGCGGTCAATCGCGATGGGGTGGCTCGCACTAATTTTTCGGAATGTCCGAGAGCCATCGGACGAAAGCCGGCAATCCGTCTGGCGATCCGTCTAGCTCTCTCCTCGAGTGGATCTGATACGGGGAGGATTTCAAGGGGCGCGCGCGGTCAAAGAGCGATTTTGAAGGGTTTGCCGCGGAAGATCCAGTCGGGACGTAATCCCGCAAACACGGGAGCGAAATCGATCTCTCGAAGCGAACAACCCGTGGGTGGACCCCTCTCTTTCTCTCTCTCTCTCTCTCCCTCTTTCAGCACGCTCGATTTACGAGCGATTTAACGACACCGGGGAGACGGACGAACAGGACAACGAGATAAGATTAGACATGGCACGAAAGCCATCCTGCTTCCCGACGTTTCGCGAAGCAACCGTATCAGACGTGCCAGTGAAACCTTAGACTTAATTACATCGAACATGTATGTTTTAAAGTTACGTTTGCAAAAAGTGAAATTGCGAAACAACTTTGGTATATAAGTGTACAAACGATTGACCTCTTGACCGCAGGCTGGAAGAACTTGGTCCAAGTTCTAGTTCCGAGAAATGTGTGGCCAGTCAACTTGCAGCTATTCCACAAAAGCTCGATTGGCCGAACATTTCTCGGAACTAGAGCTTGCACCAAGGCACCGTGGACACCGGCTTTTAGACAGTTGGGTCTTAAAATGCACTCGGAACTGGACGAGTGAGACACGCCACGTTCCTTAGCAGAGGCCGGGCCATCGAATTGCACTGCAAATTGCACGATGAAATTGTTGGAGAACGTGTCGTTCTCTCTGCGCGCCGCCGATGGTTAATCGCGCGCTTTATGGGGACGATCGCGAGGGGCCGATCGTCGCGGCGGAAACCGCTTCCTCTTTAGCGTCGCCCGCGATACGATCTCGGCGCGCCGCACTCACGAGGATCTAATACGGTCGGAGTCCCTAATCTGATCCCGGAGAACGCCGGGAACGAAACCGTTCGCAGTTATTACGCGCGACTACGTCCTCGATAGGGGATATACACCCACACGCGTATCGCCGTTATGGATACAAACACGGATGATAGTTGGAGAGAGAGATCGGGATCGTCCCTTCGGGCGCCAGTTGCACGGGAAAGGGCGAGGAGGGGGGAGGGCGCGAAGGAAGGACGCTTATTCCGTAAGCGCAATTTCTCACACGAGCCCGAGCCTCTATTCTGTTACGCGCACAAACTTACGCCTACACCGATTGCCGACGATGCAATTCTCTCTCTCTCTCTCTCTCTCACTTTCTTTCTCCCTCTCGGCGTCCCTGCGGAGCATGCATCTCCGCGTGATTGGCCATTCGCACCACAAACGATTGTCAGTCCGACTGCGGGAATGCGGCTGCGATTTATGGCGAAGCGACAGGGAATGATTTAGACCTGGGACGATTGACTTTGAGGAAATATTCATTCGACGCGATTCGAGAATGCGTAAAATGCCCGAGTCCACGACGCTAGAACTTGGTCCAAGTTCTTGGTACAAGTTCTAGCCTCGAGAAATGTATAGCCAATTAACTTGCAGCTTTTACGGAATAGCAAATGCAAATTCGCCGAGACTTGGACCGAGTTGTAGCATCGTAGACATGGGCCTTAAGGGCTTGAGTTCTTTTCTGAGTTATGAGTGATAATTATCATTACGGTGCGGGGTGTGGAGTCGTCGTCGCGATCGAAGGGTTCGCAGATACGGCGGAGAGATGCCTGTCGTCGGTACTCGGTGGTCCAAGGTTGTTGCAGTGCGCGCACGACGTGGTATATACGCAAGGAAGGCATAAACCGAGACAATAGCCGCCTCGGGGTATTCGAGATGACCGCCATTAGAGGAACGCGTTCCCCATCCCCTTCGTTCTCTTCGCTCCTTGCCGGGCGCTCGCTCGGTCCGAACGACAAACTCCGCAACGGCGAAATTTCACGCGCGCGCCTGGCATTATGCACCTGCGAGAAAAGCCAACCGACAGCTAATCGCGTTACCCCATTACGCCCGCACGCCGGCATTTGGAAACGCAGGCTACGGGAGAAGCTCCTGTGATCAGCTTAGCGTGCGCCGCGCGCGGAAATTCGGAAGGTACCGATTAAGCCCGCGGCGATTGTGCGAGACCAACCTTGAGGCGGGAGAGAGGAGAGCGTAGCCGGATTCGACCCCGCTCTTTGACACGATCGAACCCCGCGCGGAAATCTTGGCGTCGCGTCGCGGCGGAACGGCGCGGCGCGGCGCAACTTGCAGATATCCGCGGTAATATCGGAATCGGAATCTGGAATTTCCAGCGGGAAGTTCGCGCTGGACTACGAGCATTATTCTCACGCGCGATAATCGCGAGCTTTGCAACGAGGAAAGCGACGGAGATGAGATAGGGTGGGCGAGAGAGAAAGAGAGACCTCCGAGGTATTCGAGGCGCGAACGATAAAGGAGGAGTTTCGGGCCGAAGCCGGAGGGCAAGGGAGGTTTCCGCGTGAGGATATATGGTAGGATAGGAAGGGGAGGGAGAGGGGGTGGCGTACGTGGTCTCTACGAGTGAGTAATAAGCACCTGCCCGCCTTGGAACCAGCGACTTGATTCATTTCGCGGTAAGTACAGAGCGCGCCGGACGCCCAGGCCCGCAAACGCCTTAGGCCGAGTTCACCGAGACCTTCCTGTTCTTCTTCTTGTCCGCCTGCCCACAATACCTACGCATTCCCGATCTGACAGGCCCACGTTTTCTACGCTTGCGATTTCGTCTCAGTTCCCGCTCGCGTTCCCGCTGCCTACGCTGCAGCCTGCAGCTTCGGTCTCTCGCACTTCTCGAGTCCAAGCGAATGAACGCGTGGAAGCCGAAAGTATCGCGGGGAATATTAAAAGGCGAGATGAAGATTGCCGCGATCCGACACTTGGTATTACGCTTACAAATTACAAGTGAAAAGTAGCAACATCTGTAAACTACTCTGGGGGGAAAAAAAAGACAGTGACCCTTTTTTTTTTTTTTTTTTTTTTTCAGAAAAAGATAGAGAGTTGACCGAACTCTGGTTAACAGTTGACCGACGTTTGTGAAACTGGCTCTTAAGAGGCACCAACCGAAATGTTAAGTTGATTAATTACAAAAAAGATCAAAATTTTTCCCAGAGTAGAGTTACGAACAATCCAAATAATTGAATTACTAATTGTGGGCCCCAAAATGGGGGTTGCTGTCTTTCTTTTTCCCAGAGTACGTATGCATTTGTCAGCAGCGTTCGCGCGGAAAAACCGCGCAATAGTTTTAGCGGGATGGTTTAGCGACTCCGCTGTTACGCAGCGTAAAGAAAGCCACCATAATGTCTCGTGGAGAAAAGAATATTCCGTCGGCGCGAAGGCGCTCGCATCACGAGGGAGTATATCGCCCCGGCGTATTTTGTAAAATTCAGAACCCGCCGCTAAGGCCTCGTTTCACGCGCAGTAAACGCGCTTCCAAATTCCGCCCGGGACTCGAGAATATTTCACGATCTCGCGAAACGATCGGTATAGCGCCGCGGAATCTTTATCGCGCGGTTTCGCCGGGTAAATAGTCGGATTCATAACGTTTATCCTACCTTTTACTGTCTGTGCTACCATGGCCCGCCGCCTGCTTACGGACTGCGAAGCGATCACATTTGCATCCCTTCCACATTTTTTAAGTGCATCATATAACATAATCTACTAATAAAAAACCCATAAATTATACACGGAGAGAATTGTCTTCAGAAATTTACCCCGAAACTCATGTAATCGTGGGACAACATGGCATTTTGTAGAACTTTATGAGGGTTTTCGGAAATTTTATCATACAATTTATTAGTAAAATGTATACTAAGTATAATGGCTGGTAAAATTATTGTCCCGTTGCATGATCTTCAGGATTTCTCTTGCATTCAAGGTGGGTGCGGTAACTAGTCAATTGTAATCCGCAACATCTTTCTAGATACCAGCCTTGCTTTTATATCCTATATATTTTTCTATATTCTAATTTTTGATTATGCAAAAGCTCATTCTCACTCGCGATTATTTCTCTGTGCCAGAGCGTTTAATAACTAAAGATTCTATTCTATCCCCTATCGTTTTTTGCACATTACGAAATTAATTGGCCGACCAACGTTGCCCATTGGAAACTCTTCCCGCGACCCTAAACGTGCTTGTCCTAGGCCGAGATGGGACTAACTAGCTAGGCATAAAACGCGCTATCGGACAAAAGCCGGACGATAATTGGTTCCGGGTGAATAAGATTGCGGGAGGAGTGCAAACACGTGGGAGGGACGGAGTAAGGTCAGAGAAGATTCGCGAGAGGATACGAATTAACCATTCTATCGGGCCGGCGGCGGTATTTTTGCCGAATATTTTTGAATTTCGGCAAGCGGCTATCAAATATTTGACTGTTTGCCTTCCATTGCCAAGATCCTTGTTGACACGGCGCAATTGATCGGGATGTCACTTTTGTCTTTCGCCAAATTATTCACGAGCCGCCGACTCGGTACGAGTCACGGCAGTATCTATCGCCGCGGGATCGATGCATCGATCCCGCGGCTGAGACCTGATCGTCGCCGCGGCTGTTCGCGGAACGCCACTCTCTTCCTCCGCGAGTGACCATCGCTCCATGGGATCCGTCCGAAAATTGATA
This sequence comes from Vollenhovia emeryi, assembly GCF_000949405.1. Classification (NCBI taxonomy): domain Eukaryota; kingdom Metazoa; phylum Arthropoda; class Insecta; order Hymenoptera; family Formicidae; genus Vollenhovia; species Vollenhovia emeryi. The sequence goes on along the minus strand of NW_011967183.1, from coordinate 69,499 downwards.
GGGATCGATCCGCGAGCGGCGATATTGTCTCGCAAAGAAGCGGACGGTTCATTGGTCAAACAAGCGAAATGTAATGACACCTGACTTATTCAGGCGGGATCGATCCGCGCGCAATTTTGCTTCTGTTTCACGACGGTTGAAGGAAGCTTAACGTTAAGGCTTGTGTCCACGATGCCTAGCACTTGGTCCAAGCATAGTACAACTGGTATGTCCACTCTTTGTCGGTCCTTTGACCTTTTCGGTTTCGATCTCGTGATATTCCGCCATGTTTTTGGTATAAAATCCTGTCACACTGATTTCACACTACAACATCCGTCTCACTGGCTCCACCAAAAACATGGCGGACGCGCAGAAAGGATCGACGCAAAACAAAACAAACGACAGAGTGGGCAAACTGGTTATACTGTGGTCCAAGTTCCGGTCTCGAGAAATGTGTAGCCAATCGACTTGCAGCTATTCCGTAAAAGCTGCAAGTCGATTGGCTACGCATTTCTCGGGACTGGAACTTGGTCCACGCATCGTGGACACGGGCCTGCGGAGACGAGAACCAGTGCGATGCGCGGTCCTCTTAAAATTCCTCGTGCCTCTCGATGATGCACGACGAGCGTGCAACGCGCGGAAGCGCGAGCAGTTGTTTTTAACGGGCGCCTTTTCACGTCGCCGCTGGCTCCCCTTTCCCCCCGCCTAATCGCGAGTTTATGCCTTTATTCCGACGAAATAAAGGGATATCCCGGGGAAGCGTGCGATGCGAATATTCGGCGGCATGGAACATTTAACGCCGCGGCGCTCAGGCCGCAGTAAAAACGACGCCGCCGCCGCCGCCGGTGCGACTGACAGGAAGAAAGAGGGCCGCGGGGTGAAGGAGGGTATGGAACAGTCTCTCGTATTTGTACTCCGACGCCCGAACCGGTATATTCCCTGCCTGCGAAATTTCACCTGGTTTATATTTTCTGTCGTTTCCGGCGCATCGCGTAATTTTCACCCCCTTCGAGCCTCCCCCCGTCGCTTGCCATTCCATCGCCCGCTCCTCTCGCCCTCCCGGATTTTTATGGGGATGATCCACCCACTCGCGGCCCCGCCACTGACACTTGTTCCGCCCGTCGGCGAAGGACGCTTCCGCGTGTTCGTCTGTCCGCTCGGTGAAAAGGGGTCGCGACGGTAATTCACGGGAAAATTAACGCGCTATTACCCTTCCGGGGACGGGCGAGGGGAAGGATCGAACCGGTCAATTGATCACACGTGTTGCACGCGACGGAATCGATGATCTCCCCAGCGCCGTAAGGCGGCGAAATCCCTTTACGCGTAAATGTAGCTCTCGGTAAACTTTGATATCGCGAGAAATATTTTTTCGAGCAGGCGGCTCGAATAGCACGGGAGAAAGCGGAAATAAAAGGACGCCGGCGCAGGGGTTGTTCGCGGCGCAAGAGGGACTCGTGCGTAAACGGTTCTTTTTTATTCCGCCGCTTTTCCTCCGTGTCACGTACATGCTGTAAAACCCACGAAACACATTCGTCCGATGTATGATCGTTTGTTAATTACCGTCGCGCGGAATATTTATAGACATTTAATTCGCTGTTAGTCTACGGTATCCTAGGTCGTTCTACGAATATCGATAATTGAGACCGGGACGAGGAATTTTACGCGCCGCTCGCTCTCTCCCGAGGAGGCGTTTTCGATCGTCGTGGAGGACGCCGAGTGGAACGGGACGGAATCACCCTCTCGGTATCAGTGGTCACGTAGGACGTTTTGACGTTGTACCGACACCACGACGTCGCCGAAAAAGAAGCAAGAACGGCGCAACCGGGGGGGGGGGGAGAACGAGAATGCGAGAACGAGGGAGAGTAACGCGATTACGTCAGGTACACGACGGGGGGGAAGTTCGTGAAACTCGTACGTGGCGCGACGCAAAGTGGTCGGAAACGAGGTTATCATTTTCTCCGGGAAGAGCCGTCAGCTGGACCGACGTGGGGTGTGGGACTGGGAGGGCGGGAGGGTGGGCGGAACGCCGTTAGACATCGCGAAAGTTGACGGGGAAAACGTTTGATGGACGAATATTCGAAGTTTTGACGGGGCCGTCGGCCGATCTCCATGAATTACGAATGAATTCGACCCCCCCGCCCCCTTTCTCTTCCTCCGACTCTTTCTGCCGCCTTCCGTGTCGACGTTTGCTTGCCTTTCCGCGGAAACTCCGGCTATCGGGCAAAGTTATTTGTCCTATCCCTAGGAGGCGTTCAACTACTCCGAGAGGAAGCGGACGACGTCACTGGTCACCATCACCATAAACAAGTCCGTTCAAAGGAAGTGAAGTGGCGGGGCGTCGAGTATCTGAACATTTCAGAAAATGCGCGAGGGATCGAAGGGAGGAATGTTCCCTTTGCGAGAGGACCTTACGACTTTTAAGTGCGACAAAAAACATAGCGATACCTCGCTCCTCTTCCTTTTCTCTCGCGTCGTCCGGCCGGCTGTTGCGCGACGAGAAATTTAGCCGACAGAGAACCGCACTCTCCCGCACAAATTATAAAGCCGCGATAGATTTTGAATTGATCAATTAGGACCGGGCAATTGGCTCCGCCGATTGGGTGGTTCGTAGCGCGAGCTTTTTCGCCGCGACTTCGCTTTGTCGAGGAATAATTATCCGTTGAATTTCGCCGCCCCCGCGAGCTTATTTTTAATAAGTAATCGCCGCGCCGCGTATAGCACCGATTAATAATTCATACGTAAGGATTATGGATGGGCTGGCGTGAAGTAATTAGCATATAGATAAATTAAGAGTGTGTTCAATTATTATAATTATATAATTATGATAATTGCCTGTCCATTCCTCGTCGTCCTTTCATTTAGTATTACGACCCGCAGTCAAGATTCTAACAAGGATCGCCGATCCGGGAAGTAAATCTCGTTAGTCATTCGCGATTTTTATCTTGGATTAAAAACAAAAAGAGGCGCGCGTTATTTCCATCGTTAACATATTTTCCGGTAAAAATTACGCGCATTTCTGTATCTACTTGAGCACAATTTTGCACGGATCATTAATCACGATTGAAAATTGTACTCGCCCGCCGCGTCCGGACGACCCATCTTAATTATTTATTTCGAAAACGTTACATCAAACAGAAGCGAGGAATTAAATATCGTTTGCAGCGCTTCGAGTTTGTGCGTTACCTGCTTCCTCATTTCATTTCATTTCATTTTGCGTATTCCGACCATTTTTTGGCCGAATATTTTTTATGATCGGCCGGCTGCCATCATTAACTTTTTCAAATAAATTAACGCACAAAATTCAATACCGCGCTGCCTGATTCTCCGCGTTCGCCTGTTCCCTGTTTTACATAATATCGCTATAAAATGGGGAAAAACGCACTTTGCGATTATCTCGATGATTCGAAATTGCAGCCGCGCTCGCCACTCTCTTTTACATTTTGTCTGTCAAAGGATATTATTTTTTTTTTAAAAAAGAGGTAATAATCGGAAAAAGATAATTATTCAATAAAACTGCGTAATCCGCCTCCTCTCCTCCCATGTTACATAAACCTACTATTAGCGATACATGAACTTACTGTTTGCGATGCATAATTGATAAATGCGAAAAACGCGTTCGATGTTTGAAAACGGAATTGGAGTAAAATTTCTTACGGCGCGATTTTTTGTGAGTAATCGGAGATTGCAAAATTAACTCCACGTGACATGAACAATTAATCATATTTATGCAAATTGCATATATCGCCAGGTTTATGGCCTTGTGTCCGCGATCCAAGAGCTGTGTCCAAGTTCCGTTCTTTTACGGAAAAGCTGCAAGTTGATTGGCTACACATTTCTCGAAACTAGAACTTGTGCACAGTTCCTGGATCGTGGACGCAAGGCTTTAGGTATTGCCAATGTTAATATTGATGTTCGCAACGCTCTTTGGAAAAAGAATATTAAAGGAAAGAGCCAATCTTGAAAAATACGTGTCATTTCCACTTAAATGCCGTGTAGACATCCAGTAATCTGTTTATTTGGCCAAAATAGACAGTTTGAACCCCAATCAGACTTTTTCCCTCGCTGTCTGCATTTACACGAGTTATCTATCGTAATCTTTTCAAAGAATCTGTATGTAATAATTAATAATTTTTTTAAAGATACGCGGATACTATTTTTTTTTAGAAAAAAATAACACACATTTACAATCGCGTCTGTAAACAAATTTTCTTCTTTATCGTTTCACGGGAGCTGCACACACAAAGAGTAATTGCAAGATCATTTGCAGCAATTACCTGTTCGTTTTTTCCAACATTAGCGCAGGCTCGGTATGTGATGTATAACCAGTATTGGGCATATCCATGCGATATGCCCAATATCATATGATATTCGCGTGCGCTCGGTCCAGCACCGGCGGCCGCTGCACCCGCCAACGTTGGCGTATGCACGCCATACGTGGAACCGGCTTAATCCAAATCATGTTGGGTCCGACGACAAAGAAAATCCGACGCAGTGACGGAAAGTGGCTAGTAATTGAAATTACTATCGCGAATATAGTTCGACGGGCACGATTCGATAAATTCGATCTCGCGCGAACCGCGATTGCTCGCACGCGGGATCCGGCTCTCGGCTCGGCTCGGCTCGGCACGGTACGGTACGGCGCGGCTCGCCGCCTAAATCGAGAAGGATCGTAATCAGCCGAATAGAGCGTGCACGAAATATAGGCGCTGATAGATCAAACAAACGTCGGATTGGATTATTTTTATCGTTGTTAATGGCGATGGCTCGGCCGGGTTTCATTTCACAAAGCCCAGCGCTAAAATCAATTCCCTTCTCCTCCTCCTCCTCCTCCTCCTCTTCCTCCTGCCGCCCCTGATTCCCACCTCCGTTCGATACACACGCGATACCTATACACGCCCGTGCCACATCGCTCTCGCCTATCGTGTACACAAAAAAATGTATCTCGTAAACTCCGGAAGTAAAAATCTCTCTTTTAGATTGCGACGCGTGATTGCCGATCGTTTCGGATCTTAAAGATCTACCAGAGTCGAAATTTTGCTTCTACGTTGAACCTTTAATTCTATTATGTAGTAGGACATAAGACAGTGAAAGAGGTCGAACGGCAAGTACAAAGTTTACTCCCACTTAAACACTGATAGTGTCGGAAATTTCTACTTTTGCCAATTTAGCGTTAAAATGGATCCTTTTAAGCAGAAGCTGGAGTAAATTTTTAGAATTAAAGATTCAAGAGAGGAGTAAAAAAATATAATGTCATCAAAGTAGGTTATCACCGGTCTATGTAGGTGTATAGATCAGCCAAGTACGTATAAATTATCCTTAAAAGGGTCAAACTTGTACCAAAGCTTCGACTTGGGACGCGTCGCCCGAGTCGAAATTTTGGTCCTATGTTGAACTGTTAATTCTATTATATAGTAGGATCTAAGACAGTGAAAGAGGTCAAACTGCAAGTACAAAATTTACTCCTACTTAAATACTGATAGTGTCGGAAATTTCTACTTTTGCCAATTTAGTAGAGTAAATTTTTAGAATTAAAGATTCAAGGGAGGAGTAAAAAATGTTACGTCATCAAAGTAGGTTAACGCTGGTCTATGTAGGTGTAAATTATCCTTACAAGTGTCAGACTAGTACCAAAATTTCGACTCGGGTATACTGCGTTCTGTTCTTTCTCCCCGGGCTCTTGTTCCTTAACCTTGGAAATCTCGATTGTTAGCTTATTAATGTCGAAAATGTTTGAGAGACGTCGTCTATGAACGCGAGGACAACGTTTCGCACAATCCAGTCGTCGCGCGACTAAGCTTCGCGCGCGAAATGAAAAGCTCGATCATATTTCAAAAGCGCGATTCCCAGCTAATTCATTGAATTTCCGCGGCCGCGGCTGCTTCTTACGTTGTACAAAGGGAGAGTCGGGGAGTTCGCGTCGGTCCCGAGGAGCTTACGCTACCTCTATCCGGACATATTGTGAGGAATCTTCTCGCACGCCCGCGGTGAATTGAAGGGAGAGCGCGCCGGCGCAACGTTATTGAGACAGCATTTGCGTTTCGGTACGCACGAACGCTGTAAGCCAACTTCAATCGGAGGAAAAGCAGCGTGCGAGCGCGAAAGGTGAATGCGGGACGGATGATGTGAAATGAATCGGGCAAACGGACAGACGTGACAGACATAATTCCCCAAGTAAGCAGTACTTAGGGGGAGCCCGCCACCCCGGGGACACCTGTCGATTCCCACCGGGAAATATTGGACTGTCTTCTCGCGCTCGCTTTCGCATTCGCGTTCGCAGCGTTTGAAAAATTCTCTCCGCGACCGGGGCTCGGCTTTTATGCATCGCGACATCAAATTCGCCCGCCGTCGCTGATTTTCCCCGAGGTAGGGGCGTCTTCGTGCGCGCTTGAGGTGACTCGCGCTTGAGGTGACTCGCGCTTCTACGGAAAGTGGCGATAACGTTTGTACGCCGAAAGCAAAAGTGGATAGCGCCTTTGCATATTTTTTAATCAATTGCTTTGTTTCTCTGGTACATTTTGTGTGTTTGCGACGTTGCACGGAGAGAATATTCTCTTAATTTATCCTGAAAATCACGTGGTCGCGGGACAACGCGGCATTTTCAGCAACTTTGTGAGAGTTTTTGGAAATTCCTCGAAATGCCGCGTTGTCCCACGATTAATAATTTTCGGGATAAATTAAAAAAACTCCCGGTGTAGTATTGCTCGCGATTTGAAAAATGTCCATGATAAAATACAGTAAAATTATCGCACAGTGACGTTGGCAGCCTTGATTTAATGCTTAGGTTTAAATGTCATTGCCGTTAGCTATCGGTGTTAATTAAATGCTGCAGCATGGATAATTGGCGATGCGTTTCGCTACTTTTGCCGCGTGCACTATGCCCGGCGAGATCCACTTCATAGACAAACGAGGTCGTGAGAACGCCGGGGCAGTCATTTAAATACACAGTCACGCTTATGACTCGAGCTGCTAATTATATTTGCAATTACCTTCGAAACGCGTCCGCGCGGATTCGAAGAACGCGCGAGGAGCGAGAGGGACGGAATAAAAGAAGAGGGAGAGTGCGACGTATGTGCGGAGGCAGAAGGAATCGACCGAGAGAATGCGCGAGGCAAAAGGACGAAAGGGAAGAGGGTGGAAAGTATAAAGGAAGAAAATGTATGACGTGAAAGAACTCACGGGGGGAAGGGGGCGAGATATCGATCGACTAACGCATTTCTTTATCAGACATTTATTAATCCATCATTTATCCGTTATTAATTCCGTATAACAGTTCCTTCAGTTAGCCACGTAAGATTTAACAAGTGCAACTACTAAAGCCGGATGATATCGGAAAGTCGATGGATTTATGAGAATTTGCCCCGGAGGGTGAGAGTGGAGGGCAGATAGGGTCACGCGGGGTCACGGCGGACCGCAACGACAGGCTAACACGATTAACTAAAAAAATATTTCATCTCGCAAAAAGCTCATAAATGAATTTTTCGCTCTTGGTCGGGCCGATCCTCTGTGAAAACGCGCGTGTATGCGTATGCTCATAATTTGCATAATTGACGTCGGTTCGGCTCTGGCATAATGAAATATCCGAGTGTCTTTTTCGACGAGCCTTTCAGTCAATCACAGCCAGGCAATTTTATTCGACACTAATTAAACCTGTATTTGAGTTCATTTTTTACGCGCGTTTGAAAGCCAGACAGTATAAATCTTCGACGGCCGAGATCAGTTTGCCATTAAAATCGATTTATGACTTCCGTCGGACGTGCACGTCGCTCTGTCAAGACTGTTTAAAAATAGCGGAAGACGAGAGCGTCGCGCGCGGACCCTCCGTCGGATTTAAATCGCTCGATTGGCCCCTCTCGAATAATTGGAGATCGCTAATTACCACGTTGACCGCGTAAGCGCGGTGCCTTTCCGTCACACCCGGGCGAAACCCTTTCGCGAAGCGTCATAATGAGAGACTCGTATACTATGTCTCGCTAACTCCAACTCGGAGTCGTTCAACGGCGAGAGACGTGTTATTACTTCCTAATTTGGGCCATTATTCACGAAACTAAATCCACGTGTCTGCGGTATACGCGGTTAGTTCCGCAGTGGTTATTGCAATGTGAGACGCTGCAAAAACTAACTTTTAACATCCCTCACCGACAACAGTCAGTCCCGCGTCTCTTCAGTAAGAAGAAGGAGCTCCTTCGCTGCCTGCGCAGTCGTGCGATTGTTTCGCCACGAGGGATTCCGATATAGGCGAGCGAGTACGATCGCGGGATTCGCGCTAGAGAGGCCTTCAAAGGAGGACAAGCTTTCCAAATACAAGGACGACGCGACTGCATGTTCGGGGAGTTCTGGGGGAATCCCCTGTTTACACGCGTTCGCAAATACAGCCACAGGTATCGGAGCCAACCGAAGCGAAGAATTGATAAATTAGTTATTCCGTCAGTCGGTCGCCGCTGTTTCCGTACCCGCGTTTGATCCTCGAGCTTTCGAATAATCATGTCCGTTTATATCGAGCATGGAGCACTCGGGTGTCCCCGGCATCTGTGAATTAAGAGCGATGCCGCGCTTCGCAGTCTGAGTATTACTTTCGAAACGACGAGTGCTTTTTGTTAATTATAATTAATTCCAAAGCACACTCGCGCGGATCACGGTGCAGGCTACGAGGAGCGAGAGAGGAAAGATGATCCGACACAAAGATTTCGGGTGATTAACTAATGAATTATCGATATTTACTTGAACTGCCCTGATTCCCGAACGTCGCGGTCGTTGGCCCGATGATATCGTTCCACGTAAAGGCCTGCGTCCACGATGCTATTCCACAAAAGCTGCAAGTCGATTGGCTACACATCTCGCGGAACTGGAGCCTGGGCCAAGGCCTCAAGAATGGTTACTTGCGTCCGATGTCAAAAACAACCAAGTGGGTCCAATTGGGCAATTTCGAAATGAGACATTTGGGATCTGCGTATGGGCAAACAACAGCGGGGACAAGACTGCCGGTCGATAACACGTCGCTGCACCTCGAGCCGTGACGAGACTGCGACATCGGGATTGTGATTAGGGGCTGGTCGGCAAACAATGCCTAATTACATAATTATTGTGCTACAGGCCGTAATTAAGACACATTACTCCGCTCGCTTGGTAATTCATTACGCTTAATGCCTTCCCTGCCTCCGTCGTTTCATCGCGGATGACAGTCGCGACGGTTCTGCTAAATACCGTTACCGTGAAATATCACCCTGCCAACTGACCGCTGCCAGTTTGCGAGATCGCGATCACGATGCAGTCTCTATCGCTCCTGACTCGCGCCGAGCGACATCCAGCTCCCCCCCCCTGTCCTTCCTCGCACGCTTTTCGCGCTGTAGAAAATTAGATTCCAACGCGTTATGAATTTCCAACTATCTGTTTGAATATTTAAGTATTTGCTCGAGCGTGGAGTTCGGCGTTGATAAGGTCTGCTCCTCCCAAAGAGTCCCGGAGCGTCGAAATGAAGCGGAAAGTAAAGAAATTGGAGCGATAAATTACAGTGAGATGCTTGTACAGTGATGGACAGAATGGTTGCGACACTTTTTTTTTTCAAATGAGTTTAGGAGCGTGCATTTAGATTGACGGTTACGTTTCAAAATCTTCTTCTCCGAAGAATATTTCACCCGATGGCCAAACCATTTTGCGCAAAACCATTTACGATCTATTTCTCGAGTTCCTAGACTCATTTTAAGGAAGTTGTTTCGTAAAATCGTTTACGTGAGAATTGTTTCAAATTTTTTTAGTATATTCTTTACATTAATCCGTGCAAAATAAGACTAATTACATTTAAATTAACCGTCTCGAAGTTCTAAAAAAAAAATGTTAAAGTTTGCTACGTTACACGAAACGTTTCGTGTAAAACACGTTAAAAATATTACACGTAACAATATAATTCGTTGTAATGTTATTAAACGTGACATATTATTTATACATATTATTATGTGTTAAAATATTAATATTTGCGTTTGCAAACGCAAATGATGGCACATTTTATTTTTTTTAAGCTTAACGGTTAGCGAGATTCGTATGAGAAACAAATACGTTATAAAGTAAAATAGAACGGATAACCGGGGAAAAAAATTAAAATTATTGACCGTTCCGTTTCAACAATATAAACAGTTGAAACCGAAAAATGGGAAGAATTATTTAGTAGACATGAGTGTAGCGTGACAAGAGATGTGGCAACGGCGGTTCAAACTATATTCTTGCGAGTCTATTTTACATTATGTATCGATCGTAAGTGTATTCTTTAGAACAATATTACATCAAGATATATCGTTGCAATAATTGAGTGCCGGTTCCTGGCTGGAAGAGACTTTTGAGCATTAAGCAAAAGTGTCGCAACCATTCTGTCCATCGATGTACAGAGACGCACTTGGACTTTGAATATGCTGTGCGCACTTGTAAAAAAAAATATGCGCGTCTTCTGTTTTCAGTTTCTGCAGCATATTCAGTGTCCACAAAAATCGAGAACCTGCAACTCCATATGTTTCCCCGTTATACGCGCCTAAGGCGACGCATAGACGCGAGGCACGGATCCGGTGGGTTACATCGCCGATATAATTGTATGGAAATAAAAAGCAGTCCTTATCGCGAGGCGTATCTTCGCCGGCGGTAGGAGGGGAGGTCGGAGGAAGCCTCCTTTGTGGGTGGATGAAGAATGGGAAGGTGGAGAAAAGGGGGCGCGAGGGATTTATGCCTCGGCTAACATTACTCTTAACCGTAGCTTATTATGGAAATTTCCTTAAATTGTGGGTTGGCGAACGCCGAGAACAATGCAAACAGAAAACGGATAATTATTGGACTGTGAATCGCGGCGAGGCACGACGCGTCATCACGAATGCCCGGAGAAAAGTCAACAGTCGATAATCGAGTCGCAAATATTTCGTCGAGAGAAATAATAAATAAGGTGCATGCCGCGGAAATGTTTCGCGTTGTGACGATTAATAAAATCGATCCGGTCACCGTTTAAAATTCATTCGGAGAAGAAACGCTCTGCCGGTGTTCAAGTTATTACGGTTTAAATAATATATTATTCGCCACCTCTCCTATGGTTACAGTGATATTATTTCATTATATTTTCCGGTTTACACTGTCTCTGTCTCTCTTTTGCGACGAAGGGATGCCTGCTTGATGAAGTATCTTGGCTTTCCGGGACTCCGAATGATACAATGGGACAAGTCGAAACGTTATCAACGGGAAGCAATGTCATCCGGGCTAACAATAAGACGCTAAACGTCTTCTTCTTCCTCTTAAATTAGGCTTGAAGTCTGTTTTTCCGATTAATTCGTCTCTTGTGATCCGGATGTCCAGCTGTCCATCCATCTCTTTGGAGGTCTCCTGGATGTTGGTTTCCCATCTCTTGTTGTTCTTGCTATTCTCTCGTTCCCCCATTCTGGATACGCGATCGCTCCAGACGCTAAACGGATCGTTAAGATTATAAGATTATTACAAAGGCTCGTAAGATTATTTTTCATGAAGACGAGACTGGTAATCCATACAAACGCGTAACTTGGATAATATTGAATCGTTGCAGCTTCCCGAAAAGTACACTGGCGATTGTTTCATTTTCCTGAACGGTACTGGGTACATCTTGCGTTGTTACCCGCCGGTTTGTTTAATCAGCAGGTGCGAGGGAAGGTTCTGGAAGGAAGCAAACAGTAGCCGCTATTAATTGAAGGAGCATCTGCTGGGCGATACGCGATTAGAGTTACAAGCGCCGCGGCAAATATTGTCTTTTCTAATCTGATAGTGCCGGCGCACTATCTTGGAATTAGCGTGGACGAGGAATCGAATTCTTAGGGAGTTAATTGGATCCTCCTCGGGGATTTGGCGCGAAGATTCCGCGCGCTCGAAGACAAACGGGAACGGCCGTAACCCTTCCTTCCTTCCTTCCTGTTTAACTAAGCTGCACAATGGATACACTCCATAGTGTGCACTCACAGTCTCACTATAACTAATGGTATCTTAACAACACTGCGAAACGACGAGTTCGGGCGATATTCCGTCTCCCTCTCTCTCTCTCTCTCTCCCGCTCTCTTTCTCTTGTCGCAAACCGTCGATATTAAAAGAAGCGGATGCAGAAGCCGAGCACTCGCGCGCCTAGGGATCGATAGCGAATCTCGATTGAAAATCGCAGAGAGATAAATCTCGCGTGTGGCCCAATCCTATTGTGTGACAACAAGTGTAGCCTCTTCTTCGGATAAACAGTAATTTGGTTTGACGCCGCAATAAGCGAGAAAGGAGTCAACGTTCTCCCCCCAACCTCCCCCCCCCCTCCCCTCCGCCGCCGCCCCTCTCGCGAGATAATGTCGCAAACAGATCTGAAAGCACCGGCGGGACAAATGAGCGGGATTTGAATAAAAAGGAGGAACAGGGAGAAGTGGCGTGGGAGCGGCGAAAACACTCCCGCGCGTCGATCGATTCAATTAAATTATTCGTATCCATCGTGCTCTGGACCACCACCCCCCGGCCCCTTCCCGGCCCCCTCCTCTTCCCATCTCCTCGCGCGCACGTCCCCACCAATCCCGTCGTTGGTCAGGGTAACAAACCGAGGCAATTAACAATCAATCACAGGTGTCTCTCGCGTCATTGAAATGACGTCAAACATTGTATTTGTGTAATTGTCCATTTATTCCAGTCTCTCGGCTGTCACCTGACAAATTGCGAGCCTCCAGTCCGCCCCTCCGCGCGCCTCCCCCCCTCCCTCCTCGAGCCCCCTTTCGCCCCATCACGAGCACGCGGACCGGTCGCGATGCCGCGCGCTCGACGCATTTTCCTGTCAATCGCGAATGAATTGTCGCCGGTTATATTAATTAGCGGCGGCCCTCCGGGAATCGTTACCTACTGGATAATTGCGATCGTCGAGTTCGATCGACGTAACATACTTTCAGGCGTGCGCCCGCGCACCCCCGCGCGCGCGCGCGCGCGCGCGTGCAGCTTCGTTTCCGCCGCCACGGGGAAAGGAAAGGCGTCGCTAATCGCAAATCCGACGCGGAGAGTTGCCTCTTTTTTTTCCCCCCCTTTTAATTCTGGAATGCGGACGAAGCGAAAGAGTTTCGTTCCCCTCCGGGGTTTACAGTCTCGCGATCGCGGATCGTTGACGCGCGCATCGCGGAGATTCGCCCTCTCGCCCTCCTCGGAGAAACGTTACCGGACGCCGAATCGAACGCGACGGGAAATCGGAGAGTGGCCGGTGTAACGCGAATTCAAAATACGCGTTGGTGTTTGATTGAGACGTCACTCAAACGTGTATGTTGACTGATAGCCCCATTAACACGTTGACGCACTATCTGTGTTTGCCGGCGCGCTCGGCGCCCGCGAGTGCGATCAAACCCGCCCGGCGATTTCCAAATATTTTATTACTTCCTTTATCATTTCATAGAGCGTGTCAAGCTCTGTGTCATAATAATGGAAACGTATTTTGCGATCTATCGCCGATATCTGGCCGCGCGTTGAAAGATTTATTACCGGCGGGGCAGGGGGGGGGATCGACGCACAAGTGACGTATAAACGACCAGTGCTGCTGCTGCTCCGTCATAATAATTTCACGAAGAGTCCTCGCCTTCGCGGCGAGCGAGAAGACTCGGCGGCGGCGACACAGCTATAATTTTACCTCCCGGCCTGGTAGGGTCACGACGACGATGACGACGACGGGGACGACCACATCTGAGTGGAGAATACCGACATCGGCAGGTATCTCGTAATCGGCAACATAACCGGGGAAAAGTTCGGCGACAGTTCCTGACGAGTGTATCCGTCGTCGTGCTCGATCCATTAGTGTAATTGCAATTTATTTAGTAATTACTTTAATTAGTGAGCACCCACCCGTGCTTCAAGAGGTTCGCTGGAGTTGCATCAACGGGGAGAGAAACGGGCGGGACGGTGGAACACAGATGAAGGAGGAGGAGGAGGGGGCGGAGGAGGAAGGGGGGAGGGCAGCGGCGGTAGGTAAGGTACTAACGGAATTAATTAATGAATTAGCCTTAAGGGATAAGGCGTAAAAACAAGCGGAGAATCGGGTTGAGGCGGCGCGGACGAGCGCCCGATTAAAATAAGTGGACTAAGTAAGCGAGTAACTAGCTAAGTGACGACTAACTGCCGTAACGTCGGAAAAGAAGAGCGAGGCGGATTCTCCGTGAGAATTAATGGCGCCTCCCTCACCCCCGCCGCCCCCTCCCCCCCCCTACCCGTCCGAAATCCTTTCTTATCCGAGTCGCTTTAATACAACCGGCCGGCCTGATGCAAATTAAACTACCTTCGGAAATCCTTTATCGCGCTGCTGCGCTTAAGAGATATTTGCGCGCAAATATTCCGGACTAATTCGATCGTCAGTATAATCGACCGGCGCGATTTCTTCCAATAACTATTAACTCCGAGAACGGTTGCGTGGAAAGATTAAGCTGAGACAGTGTGTATTCCTGTGTAAGATAGCGGCTCGGATTCGTTAGTCGGGGCCCGGTTCGAGTGCTGATAATCGAGTGCGATGCAGATAACGATATCGGTGACCTGTTTGGGTATTTCGTGTCTTGTGGATGGGCTCAAGAAGCAATCCGTTCGTATATCAGTGTTGCTTTACAATAATCTAGAGAGTCGTCACGTAACTTCAATTATCAGGGTGTCCAGTGGTCAGGGAAATCTGGAAAACCGGGAGTTGTCGGGGAATTTTGGAAATCTGGAGATGTCAGGGGAAAAGTCAGGAAATTTTACGATTTGTCTGGATTTTTTACATCGTTTCACATTTTTTTTCTGAATAATTTAAAGTTTTTAGAAAACAAACTTTTCTTTGGCTCCTAGTACACTAGTTTTCTGTTTTGCTAAACGTCAATTTATTTTTAAGCGTGGTCGGTAATTTATATTTTCATCGTCGTGTTATTTTATTTCAATGTGTTAAACTGACGATGAGACAAAACTATGAAAGAAGATAAATTACTAAACAGTACTATCTAAGTAAGTTACTGTCTAGTAAGTTGCAAACAAAATGCAGTTAAGCAAAACGAAAGCATCATACATAGATGGTATAATTGCTTTAATTTACATTTTTACCTTTATAAATTCCGGATTTTTGTTTCCCGAGAAAAATATTTCAAGGACTTGGTCATTTAACATTTACTTGATTTACCATACAGATGTACGCAAATTATGCATCTTGAAAAAAGTTACACTAAACGGTCTGGGAAAAATTAATTCCGGCTCCTGGAAAACCTGAAAAAGTCAGGGAATTTTTTTTCATTGAGTTTACCGGACACCCTGTATGTAGAGGAAAGCCCCTCTTTTATGGGACAGGCTTCTAATATGAGGTAGCTAGAGATGTGACATTTTGATGTTATTTTTGGGCATTTTTGCGTTTTGTTTTTCCAGATTTTGCGTTATTTTGCTAATGTTTTTGATAACGCCGTGGTCAGAGGTGGGCAGGGCTTCGATAAGACGACTTAGGCCCGGTTTCACCAACGTCGCTTAACTTTAAATTTAGTTTAATTCGTTCTTTGCCTCTTTCCAACTGTTACTTTAGAAAGAGGCAAAGAACGAATTAAACTAAGCTTAAAGCTAAACAACGTTGGTGAAACCGGGCCTTAGTGTTTTGATAGAACAATTCACGACATTTATTAAGACTAAACATATGTTAAACAATGTAACATATATTAAAATGGTATGAAACAAATTACTGAAATTACATATCATTTTCAGGCTATAAAACTGGTCTTAGGCATAAACCTTTTTGGTTTAGGATACAACATTGACGTTAGAAATGTTTACTAAGGAAAATTGCGATTTTTGACGTTATTTGGATGCTATTTTGCGTTTTAAAAACGTGTTGAAACGGAGTTGGGGACTCAAAAATGTAAAGAAATGACATTAAAAACGTTCCTGGGGCATCTTGCGATATTTTGCGTGTAAAGATAACATCGAAATGTCACACCTCTAGAGAGAGCAGGTCTTCAACATCCAAATTTGATCACAAATATTTATTAACGATTACACGATCCAACAATGAATTTTCCACCAAACAGATTTCACTCCAAGGGCAATAAATTCACGATGAAACTAGATGTCTAATTCAGCAAAAAGAACCCTGCTATCTCATATTAGAAGCTTATCTCATAATAGGGGATTTTCCTCTACTTAAATCGTGTACTATCAGCGATTTCCGCCGTGAGATAACTTCTGTTTAGCGAGTAACAACTTGGCACCGCCAAGTCCACCTCGTACCGTCGCTACGACTGGAAGCTGGATTTTTTTTTCTATAAACCTGGCTCTCCAGCTACAAATCAGTTTCACGTGACTCGCGCGGTCGGACCGGCGACACACTCGTGCGGAAACAATGCCGCTAATGGAGAAAAATCGCCCAGGTGTGATAACGCGGTGCCTTCGTATCCGCTAATGTGCTACACGATGTGCTACAACTACCCGCGCAATTAAGCGAAACATGTCGTCGGGACGCTGAAAAAGGGAAGCAAACGGCTGTTGTCATTAAAGAATCCTTTTTCCAGTTACGCGTAACTAAATGTGATGCGAAAAATTAATATATCGTAGTATGTAGGCCATCCCACCTGGTATAGAACTTGGATCTGTCTCCATAAAGCATTGACCACAACCGTTGCGCCCAGCTGCCTCAGCTACGTTTTTTACAACTGACTAATCCTGTCCGCCTCAATCGCTCTACACTGTATAATTACTGACAATTACGTACCAGACGAAATAACTATTTAATTTTAACTCTCCGCTGATGAAAGCATCGTGTGCCGAAACGCGTCCGCTGCTTTATATTTCAACCGTAACATCTTTGAAATTTAAAGTATATATTGCTTTGTCAACTTTCGTGCTCGTTAAGATTGGCCTCACTTGTTTACTTGTTGTTTTAATATATCGTACACGCTAACAATAAGTGTGGGGGAGGGGGGTGAGAACGAGACAAAATGGCTTAATTGCGCGACAACGCGATACGAGTTTTCGAGCGCAGGCCGCGCTACGAAGGGAAGGACCAGAAGAATTGACGGACGTTCGATCTCCTTCGGTGATCTAACTGGACTAACAAGTGCGCCGTAGCGATTCCGCCGGGATCTCACGATTGACCTGATTTTCCGCAAGATTAATTCGCGTGATTCACTTTCGGAATCGTGTCTAGCCTCACGGCGCTTTATTTTTCCGCCCGTCCTGCCCCGTCAGCGTGTAGATATGCGACGGTCCCTATAACTAGGGGAGGGAAGGACGACGACGAGGGATTCGACGTGGCCGAGGGATCTCCGGGATCCTTCGAATTGGAGGGAATCGGGAGACTGTGAAATTTTCATTCGCGCTGGTAGCAACGCCGGAATGTCGCCGCTGACCGCTCGCTGGGAATTCACTCGTGCCCCCGCCGCCTAATAACTCGAGTAGAAGAGGGATGCTTCTCTGCAGATACGACTGTAACAAGGAATAATTGAATTAGAAGGACAAATGGTCTCCTCCTTTCGCCTACAGATATTTCGTCGGCGCTTCCACGGCGTCGCCGCGCAAAAATATTTTACAATCCCGCGCGCATCCTCGCCGTGGACAATACGATATGCGTTTTCTTCCTTTTCTTTTCCTTTTTACACTCGCTCCTCCAGATTACCTCCATTGAACCATTACGATCGCGCGCCGCGCGCCCGTGAAAAATGGGAGGAAGAAAGAGAAAAAGATACGACATTTAATTAATACGCGGGACACACGTAAATTTTATTCCGTCGAGGGTCGAAGCGCAAAAACGAAACGCGGGGGAGTGGAGTTAATTAATTATTCCCTTATTACGCTACACCGGGACTGGGTGGGCGCGCGGGGAGCGCGGAAAGAGAACGAGACTGCAGTCGTCTCATTTCTGACTACCTAGCGAAAATTTCGCTAAAGTGCTGCTCATGTGGAAATGACATAATTCGCGTGCGGCAAGGGCAATTGGCAGTAATTAAAGTGGGGCGGCGAGAGAGGGGCGGCCGGAGGGTAGCGGGGCATGAATGAAATTAAGGCGGGTAGCGAAGATGACCGTTTACATGGGTCCACGTCTGCTCGACTACGCTCTCTGTGCCGCGACAATAAAACGAATTTGCATACGGGACAACTCGCCCCCGGACGAATGTCCCGTGTCTGCGTCTCTCGGGCGGAACATTTTCCTCGGACGGACGAACGGAGTCATCGGCGCGCCCGAAAAAGCTGAATTGCCGCGTATTAAGAATTTATTAACCGTCGTTCCCACCGAATCGCAAGTACCTGGACGGGGGGAGGGGGGGGAGGCGACGGAAGGGCGAAATTGCGCGGCTAAGGAGGCTATTAAAATATTCGTTTTGCGTACGTTGTGCCCGAGTAAAACCGGGGGGGGGGGAAGTGTCCCTGTCCTCGCGAGATTCAGCCGTTCGCCATNGTAATGTCCGCCGCGT